>NW_007728024.1:208123-220692 GCF_000696425.1 Galeopterus variegatus | reverse complement strand
GTGGTTTTTTTTTTTTTTTTTTTTTGTCTTTTTTTTTTTTCCGTGTCCGGCAACGGATCGCAACCCTCAGTGTTGCCCCCGTACCGGACCGGGGACCGGCAACGGGATCGCAACCCTCGGCGTTGCTCCCGCGCCTCGCTCAGCCAGTGAGCGGGAACCGGTCTGTATGTGGGATCCGAACCCTCGGGCGGGAGCGCCGCCGCACTTCCCAAGCGGCACACTATCCAGTGCGCCACGGGGTCGGCCCAGAGCAGTGGTTTTTAAGACTCCTTTCACTAGAGAGCACCAGGGTTTGTGGAGGTGCCCTAAGGACTAGCATGACTGGTAGTCAGGGAGGGGCATTTGGACAATGCTCCAGGCCCCCCAATCCTTTCTCAACTAAAACAGGTTGGTATTTTTTGTTTCTTTTTTAAAAATATGTTTTACCTATTAATTTTTCAGTAGGATTTAGTTGAACACGGGGCTTCAAGGCTTAAGAGAAAGTTTGAAACCACTGTCCTGAGAGGCTATTACATATTTTTTAGGCAATAATCTAATTCTTTTCCTGTAAAAGTGGCACAGATAGGAGGTTGAAAGGGAGGGTGCAGTAGCAGGTCTGACTTAAATCACAATTATGAAAGGAGTTTGTAGTGTTGAAGTAAAGGAGTCAAGGTATCCTGAACTAATCTTTTCCTATCTATCCTTAATTTGTTTCAGGTTTCAGCAACATTTGCTGCAAGTTTAGTCACCAGCCCTGCAATTGGCGCTTACCTTGGACGAGTGTATGGGGACAGCTTAGTGGTGGTCTTAGCCACAGCAATAGCTTTGTTAGATATATGTTTTATCCTTGTTGCTGTGCCAGAGTCGTTGCCTGAGAAGATGCGGCCAGCATCATGGGGAGCACCCATTTCTTGGGAACAGGCTGACCCCTTTGCAGTAAGTTTATACTTTTTCCTTCTCTTTGGCAAAAAAATGAATGCGTGAGTCATTGCAGCACTAATATTTTGTTATGGATGTCTCTTTGGGGAAAACATCTTGAAGATTTTTTTTTAACATTTTGAAATTCTTTTCAGAATAGTTTGGGGAGGATAAACTAAAATACTTGTAGACAACTAGTGTCTATGTGTACACTGCCAAAAGGAATCTCTGCATATTCTTAAGAACAGTTCAAAGTTTTTGATGTAAAATCTTATATCAGTCTTTTTCTTGTTCTAGTCTTTAAAAAAAGTGGGCCAAGATTCCATAGTGCTGCTAATCTGCATTACGGTGTTTCTCTCCTACCTACCAGAGGCAGGCCAATATTCCAGCTTTTTTTTGTACCTCAGACAGGTAAAATTTTATTCTACTAAGGTGTATTTTTTCTTTCATTCTTTAGCTCCATAATAAAAATATTTAATTTTGAGAGAGCTTTGATTAGTAGAGATCTTTAAAAATGAATACCATTTTGTAAACAGCCCACCAGACTTTACCTCCTATTTATCATGGCTGATGTTCCTTATGCATTTTTTATGGGGTATTTTGTATATTAAGATTTCTGGCTTAGGCAAAAAGAGTTTCCCCCATGAATATAGGTGGTTTAAATTTATTGCTTATGGAGTTGATGGGATACTTTAACCCATTCACCTGCTCCAGTTTCTTTGTGATTTAGACCATATATATGTAGAGCCACTAGCCAAAATGAGAGAAGAAACCAGTTTTTTCTCCTTGACGCTAATCTTACGAGGCAGATATCAAGCCTTTATCAATACCTATAAAAAGCAGAAGACACTGCAATATTTATTTGTAAAATGATTCTGAGTGTTTGATAGCTGTCTTAATTTAGTATATCCAACTTAAGGGACCTACCACATATAAGTAGGTATGTTTAGCATGTTAAGACCCGTATTTTTTCTGAAGAATTCTTTATTTATAAATGTTATATTTATTTTTTCTGACCCATTTAATGTTAATATAAAAGTAGTTTTATTAGTATGGTATTTGTTATGTTTTTTTATTCATTAATGTTAATTTTTCTGGAAACCTTCTAGATAATGAAATTTTCACCAGAAAGTGTTGCAGCATTTATAGCAGTCCTTGGCATTCTTTCCATTATTGCACAGGTTAGTTTCTTTTTCAGTTGGGGTGATGTCATAAGAGGGTGGCCCTGGTTGGACATCCCAGTGGGACCTCCATAGAGTGATGGTGTCTTGGCGAAGTCATCAAAGTCAGGAATGTGAGGTTTGTAGGTTCATAAATTTAATTTTGGTAGAGTAGCTAGTATGGATCAGATTTTTGGAACTGAAACATATTAATATATAATACATAAACTAAAAGGCTAGTGTATTGATGTATACTAGGGTATTCACCTGTATGAAGTCCGATATTTTACTTTAGTCCTTGTTCTGCTACTGCTTCACTCATTCAACAAGTATTTATTGAGTATCTTCCAAGTGTCAGGCTCTGGGCATATAGCAGTGGACTTAACTCCCTGCTGTTGCAGAGTTTACATTCTAATCGGGTAAGGAAGAAAGTTAATAAATACATGAATATAAACATATCAGGTGTAATGAGAACTACTGAGCAAAGGGTAAGGGGGATATAGAGAGTGTCTAGGGACAAAGTGTGGGTCAGGGGAAGGAGGTTGGGGAGGCCTTGCTGATACAAGGTGACATTTGAGCAGAGATCCAAAGGTATGAGGAAATGCGGTGTGGGACTATCTGGAAGAAGTGAATTCTAGGAGTCTGAACAAAATAAAACCCTGAGGAGAGGCTGTACCTGGCATGTTTAAGAAACAGTGATGGGGCCAGTATGGCTTTAGTGGAGTAAACAAAGAAGGGAGTGTTAGGAAATGAAGTCCAAGTGGTAGCAAGGGACCAGATCACGTGGCACCTTGTAGGTCATCATGAGACTTGAGTAAGACAGGAAGCCTTTGAAGGGTTGAGAGCAGATGAATGACATTAAATATGTATCTAGAAGCCCAGTTGGTAAATAGTGGTTGTTTGATAAATAAGATATTAATCAGCACGTGAATTTGGATTTTATTAGGAGATGTTTCATCCTGGCCTCCAAACTATCTGCTCTACAGTGAAATAATGTTCTTCTCCAGTGTTCACAATTCACACAGGATCTTTCTTCTTTCTGTGAAAAAACTGCACCCCTTTTTTTCTGTTTGGCTTTGCTTTCTCCAAACTCTCTGCAGATGATCTTCTCGAAGTTAACGCGTTTTCCCACCTTAGATCCAGTCTGCTAGCCTGCAACTTTCTTTGTTTTATTCTACTTTTAAGAAAATGGAAAGTTAGGGTCCTTTTAATTGGACTCTTGGATGGTTCACAATCTCTTGGGTAGGATTCCTTCTACATATATCATTTATGAATTTCTGGTAGGTTTAGAGATAAACTTCACATTTAAATTTAAATTTTATAATATAAGAGGACTTCAAAAAGTTTATGGAAAGATTTGTATTATCTTTTTTTTTTTTTTTTTTTTTTTTTAAAGATGACTGGTAAGAGGATAAGGGGATCTGAACCCGTGGCCTTGGTGTTATCAGCACCACACTCTCCCAAGTGAGCCACAGGCCAGCTCCTGTGTATTATCTTTTAATTCTGTTTTTCCATGAACTTTTTGAAGTAACTTTGTATATCTCCCTTATACCCCGGCATGTACACATACACATGGCATTGATTATTAGTATTATTTCTTTTTCTTTTTTTTTTTTTTCCTTTTTGTCTTTTTTTACTGACCGGTAACGGGATCGCAACCCTTGGTGTCGCGCCCGTACCGGGGACCGGCAACGGGATCGCAACCCTCGGTGTTGCGCCTGCACCGCGCTCAGCCAGTGAGCGGGAACCAGTCTCCACATGGGATCCGAACCCTCGGCGGGAGCGCCGCCGCACTCCCAACGGCGCACTCTCCAGTGCACCACCGGGCCGGCCCATTAGTATTATTTCTGACTTCAGTTTTATCCTGAAAATCCTCCATCTGGAAAAACATTGAATTTAAATATTTATTCCTGGCCATCAGAAAAGTGCTCTTCAACTTTGGAGAAAAATATATTGTAGCTTATATATAAAAATACCTTTTTTGAAAAATACACAAAAACACCTTTTTGATGTATAACACAAAGGAAGAAGTACAGATAGCAAGGGCAGAGTTTGATGAATTGTCAAAGGTTAACGTGAGCTTGCAATTGTGGGATAAATCCAACCTGGTCATGATTACTTTTTTCTTATATTCCTAACATTAGATTTGCTAATACTTTGTTTAATATTTAGATTAAGAGAACAGAGTAACGTTTACTGTAATGACACTTAACACATTGAGAACAGTAAGGTCTTAAGTTTCCTTTCCTACTTGACTCATGGTGGGAGCTGTATGTAACTAATGAACTCGGGTAGTAACACTCTGCACTGAGTGATGAGTTGGAGGTGCTTCGGAAGGAATTTTTCCTCTGTTCAGATGGCACCTAGCATGAGGGATACAAGATGAAAAACAGTCTCTTGAGAGTGCAGAATCTGGTGGGGCAGATATGTAAATAGTGGAGAAAGGTGTGGTTGGGTTTATATTGTAAAGATCACTGAAGCAAGCAGAATCCTAAGGGAGTGAGGCTGGAAAGGGAGTATTGCTGGTACAGCATATTCAGACATGCACAGTCCACAGGAATACGGTCTTTAAATGATCGTTTAGCTTTTGGTGCCTACATAAAAGCACAATTGAAATGAAAAATCATGTTTAAAACAATGAAAAATTAGTTGGACTTTAAAAACAGACATGTAATCTGCTTGTAAATATTGATAATTACATTTGTATGTCGTTATATGAACTGCTAAAATATTACATATATATCCCTAAAAGTAGAAGATTGATTTTATATTCTCAGTTATGCAAGTATACAATTGAGAATTTGTTCTCTGTTGACCACTCAAGTCAGTGAAAGACCAGCGTCTTTCTCCCTCCTCTCCAGCAGCACAGAGCTTCTTCTAGCTCCGTATTTATGCTTGTTTGTTTGTTTCCTTTCTTACCCATGTTCCTTTGTTCCTGCTGTACTTTCTGCCTCCCTTTGCTCCACCCTAAGTATCCCTTCTCTGGTTCCCATACTAACTTAAGCATATCTCTATCATCGTACAGAATACACTGTAGCGTAGATGTTACCTCTTCGATTATTTTTGCCTCAGCAGTTTGTGAGCTCTAGTAGAGCTCAGAGTAGATGGCGAGATCAGGATTCTGTCATCTTGTCATCCTAGTCCCCTGCACTGCCTGCAGCCTAGCAGGTGCTGTATTAAAGGTCACTGGTTTTTTTCCACAGTGGTTTGAAAACTTTAAAAATTAGTAGTAAGTGGGCTCAGCTCAGTTGGTTAGAGCACCAACTGAGTGTAATAACACCAAAGTCAAGAGTTCAGATGCCTGTACTGGTCGGCCACCAAAAAATGTTGGTAGAAAGCGTTAAAAATCAGGAGGTATTATGTGAAATTATGGATATGTAGCTTCTTCCCAAAAATGATTGGGTCAAGTGATACTGGATAGACCTCTCTTCTAGCAGGAGACACGTAGTTGCTGTCCCCTTTTCTCTCTGGTTGCCATAGGCCTGATCATTCCCTTGGCACCAGTAGAGTTCCTAACACGTGCACTAAGCTCTGGACATGGATGTAGTTCTACACATTTCTCTTCCTCGCTGTTCTCATATCTCGTCCTCTATATGCTGGTTACTCCCAAATTTATATCTCCAGGCCAGACCCTGAGCTCCTGTTTGTCGTATCTGCTGGGCATCTCAACCTTAAAATGGCCAAAACTAAAATCTGGATTTCGTCCCTACCTCTGCCCATGCTCCTCATCTAATTCAGTGGTTATCACCACCTCCTGGTTGTTTGGGCCAGAAATCTCAACATCACTCGCGATTTCTTTCTTTCTCTTTACTCCACATCCAGTCTATCAAATGATGCTTCCTGTCACCTCTATCCCCAGCATATATGCTGAATTTCCATTACTAGGAACCCAGTCTAAGCTGTGGCAGTAGTAGCCTCCATCTGCTCTCTCTGTGTCCATTCTTGCCTTCCTACAGCTCATTCTCCACTTGGCAGAATAATTTTTGTAAAAGAGAAATTTAATCGCTTCTCTTTCCTATTTAAAACTCACTTTCCATTGTAATCATAATAAATCTAGACTGTTGACATGACCTCATTTTCCTTCACTTTCCCCATTGTCGTGTGTATTCCAGTCCAGGGCCTTTGCACTTGCCGTCACCCTTGCTTGGAGTGCTCTCTTCCCCTAGATTTTCACATAGCTCCCTCTTCCTCCTTATTCAGCTTTCACCTCAGATGTCACCTCAGAAAGGCCTTCCCTGGCCATCCTGGTTCAAGCAGTATCTCCTCACAGTACTTTATTTTCTTCAAAGTAGCTACAACTTGGAATTATCTTACTTGTCAAATAAGTATGCTCATGTTTGTCTTCCCTCCACTAGAAGGTAGTCTGTGTGCTGCCAGGTACTTTGACTTATTCACCATTGTGTCTTCAGACCTAGAATAAGAGTTAGGCTTAGTAGGAACTTGGCAAATATTTGTTGACTGACTGACAAAACTGATGTCAGTGTTAACTGTTAACCACTGTGTCATCTTCGTTAAGTCATTTAACCTTTGGCACTCATTTCTCTCATCTTTAAAATGAGAGTTGTATTAAATTAAGGGACGCCAAATTTTTTTTCTGTCTAGTACACTGTATATATTAACTAATTTGTTCCATTATTATTATTGACTTGAGAATATTGAGACATATTTAAAATCATGCATGCTTTCCATAAACACCAATTAAGAACTTAGTGGTTGCTGGGGATACAAAGGTAAATAAGAGAAAAGTCTGTGCCCTTGAGAAGAAAATCAGTATCCTCAGAGTGTCATGTGATAAGTACCAGTGTGTCCTTTAGTTCTGTGGGTCACAAAATAGGATGTGGGGGAAGAGGTCTGAAAGAAGGTTCACACAGCAGTGGGCCTGCTGTAGTAACTCTATACAGGATGTTACAAGATTGATATTTCTGAATTCAGTTTCCAATTTTGATGAGATGGCCTTAAGAAAATATATTCACCTTTTTGTTCCAGTTAGCAAGTCTGTAAAATGGAAATGGGGCTAGTAATGCACTCTGAGACATTTTTACTGAATTAGTATTTATTTGAGAATAGCTTCCCACAGATGGAATGATCCTGATTTCTGTAAATAAATACTTATGACTAGCTGGGTTGGATGAAGGGCTGAGTTGACTGCATTTTATCAGCATTTTTTGGTAATGTTCATGATCTGTGCTTGAGAAGTGTCAGCTTCCTTAGAATAGCATTCCTGAAAGAATACGTGCTTTCCAGGGTACACAGCTGGCCAGTTCATCCTGTTCCCACTGAGCTGGGGCTTGCTGGTCAGCGTTCTTCAGTTTTCTGCCTCCTGGCTGAAGTAGCAGGTATTTCATCATAGGCGAATCTCTATTTTTCAACAGCAGTTCTTCCTCTTAGGTTGAATTTAGTAATGACCCTGTGAGTTCCTAGTGCCATAAAAGGAATCATAGCTTTTTAGATGAAATATGATGAAAGTACTACATTTGGGGATATTCTTGAAAGTAGTTTCCCAAAAGTTATTTAACTTTGCTTTATGGATCCTCATCCCTCCTGGATAATTTGATGCTACAGAGTTTTGGGTATATTCAGTTTTCTTTTTTCATAATAAATTGGAGCCAGTATCAGATATATTCCACAAATCAAAAGAGAGAGAGATTAATATCCTAATCATTTCTAATCTTTTGGTTATTTTTATAATATTGACCACTGGCCCCCAACCATAAGCCACGGGAAACATTAGAAGGAAGTAACAAGATCATACGTGTTGCATTTGATTGGGAGTAATAAAAATTGAAAATACTTAGCACACCAGTCAGACTGAAAACTACTGGCTTTAGAGTGAAAGAGTAACCAAATGTTTCTTTTAGCTGACTTGAAGTTTTTCTTGTCTAACTGCTGGCTGTAGGTGTGTTCCCTTTTGTGGCTCTGGTTGCTGAAGAATATAATTCTATAAGGTAGCTAATTGAGCCTTATGAATTCAACTTTATGCTCACATGACTTAAATGAAAGTCATAGAGAAGAAAGCTATAAGTCCTGTTGTTCAAAAATCCTTAAAAGAATCATTTGCTTTTCACTGGCATATTTCTTATAATTGTGTTTTAGAGTGTCAGCCAGTCATAAAATAGTGATTTCCTCAATTGTTTTCACTTCTTTTTTATGGACATACTAGCTATCTTATGTACTATATTTAAAATTTTAGTTAGAATAGCAAAAAATATATATTTTTCTAAATTTTTAAAAAAATTTTTTATTGAATCATAATTGATTATGCTTATTTGGGGGGTTCAGTGTTGAGATATGTTGATCAAATCAATATTACTAGCATATATATTGTTACAAATCATACTTATTCTTTATGCCCCTTGTCCAGTTTATCACCCTCACCTCTCCTTCCCCCCTACCCCTCTAATTACCCTAGATTTCTTGCCTCTTTCTGAAAGAGTAATGGTTACTCTGGGTTACTCTGTTGATTTGTTGCTAGATGATCTGTCCAATGCTGAGAGGTATGTTCAGGTCCCCTAATGTCATAGAGAAGATGCTTCTGTCACACTGGAATGGGCTTTGTGGAGAGAGACATCCTCTTCTTTTCTTTGGTCTCTGCTGGTGACTCTCTTTGTGTCAATGCTGTCCGGTGGCTGCCTGACCATCTGCGTGTTGGTTGTGGCATCTAGCCACTTTTGTGGCAGCCATAGTTATTATGGTGGCTGTGGTACGCCACCCACATGGAAGTGATGTTTTTGGCATGCTCCTTGGTGCTGGCAGTGTGCCTGGTTATGGGAGGGGGCTGGAACTAATTTTTTGTCCTTTGCTTACTTCTAAACTGTGGGAACTTCCTGTGGAGGACCAGTACTTGAGCTTTGTGGTTGAGCTAAATTATTGCTTTGCTGCTGATTCCCTAGGGAAGGCTTTTTGTGCAGCTCAGGGGTACTTCCAGCTCTCCAGAGACCTGGTGCCCCTGAGTTGTATAGAAACTCTGATCTGGGCCTGAGTTTTTCATCAAAGTGCAGCCCATGCAATTTTATATTCCTGACTAGTCTACTCTGAATGGTCCTGTGCTGATTGTGGGGCAGATCAGCTGTCCTTGCCGTGCCCCAGTGTTCCCCCAGTGGGCCCATCTCCCCACCACCCATGCTGCAAACACTTCCCATGGGGCGGACCGTGCACTAGTCCCTTGCAATGACTCACTGGCCTGTGAGTGGCTCGTTTTTTTCAATTGTTGTGGCTCCTTTCTCCTATGTCAACAGGAACCCTATTAGTGGTCTTGCTGTCCTGGGGGCCACCAGGCCCTCTTCTCCCCTGCCACCTCCAAGCAACTCCCTCCAAAAGGCACAGCTGCAGCTTTTTGCCGGCTCCTGCTCAGTGCACTCAGCAGCTCCAGCCTTAAAGCAGCCACAGCACTAAATGGTCTGAGTGGTTTTTTCTTTCTCTCATCGTGGCTTCCCCCGCCTTCATGCATTCCACAGGTCTTTCTTCCTCTTCCCTTGAGCTCAAGCAGCCCCATCTTGGCTGTTGTTGCTTTTTTATAGTTGTAAATTGGTTGATTTGTGGGAAAGAGTGATGCTGGGAACTGTCTATTCCGCCATCTTAACTGGAAGCTCTCACAAAAAATATTTTCTAATGTCCCCAAATCATTGCAGAATTTCCTTTAACTTTGAAAGAAAAGGAGACACAAGAAAACTTATCCACTCATAATATTGTTCATTAAATGCTTACTGTGTCCCAGGCACAATGCTAAGCACTTTATTTAGTATATATCATGTAATTCATATGGGAAGGTTTTGAAACAGGTTCTATTATCCCCATTTTATAAGAGAAAGATATTGAGACTGAGAGTGAAGTGACTTGCCCAGGGTCACATAGTTCGAGCCAAGATTATGATCCAGGCTTTTTTTCCCTCAAAGTCTATGCTCTTAATTACAGTAGTTTCCCCTTATCCACAGTTTCAGTTACTCGCAGTCAACTGTGGTTCAAAAATATTAAATGGAAAATTCCAGAAATAAACAAGTTTTAAATTGCATGCTATTCTGAGTAGTATAATGAAATCTTGTACCGTCCTGCTTCATCCTGCCCAGGATGTAAATCATCCCTTTGTCTAGCACATACATGCTGTCTACACTACCTGCACCTAATCGCTTAGTAGCTATCTCAGTTATGAGATAGACTGTCGTGGTATCACAGTGCTTGTGTTCAAGTAACCCTTATTTTACTGAACAGTGGCCCCAAAGCACAAGAGTAGTGATGCTGGCAATTCAGATATGCCAAAGAGAAGCCAGAAAGTGCTTCCTTTAACTAAAAAAGTGAAAGTTCTCAACTTCATAAGAAAAGAAAAAAAGTCATATGCTGAAGTTGCTAAGATCTATGGGAAGAATGAATCTTCTATCAGTGAAATTGTGAGGAAGGAGAAAGAGATTTATGCATAGTATATACAGGGTCCAGTACTATTTGTGATCTCAGGCATCCCCTGGGGGTCTTGGAACGTATCCCCTGAGAATAAGGGGGAACTACTGTATTATACTATACTTCTCTCAAATTATACTTTTTATCTGATTTACTGTTTATAAAAGCATCCTGGTTTCAGCAAGAGATAAATTTAGGTAAAGAATATATGGGTAATCGTTGTACTATGTGAAGTGTTTTTTGTTGTTGGGGGAGTAAGCATTTTGGACTGACATGGCCCTATCTAAACTTCTTTAAAACTGTTACATGACAGGGATCTCCAAATTAGTTTAGAACCTTTTGACCCTACTGTTTGCAACTTCTGATTTAAGTAGTCCTCAGTAGAAATGTACTGAACAGAAAGTTTTATCTCTCAGTTTTCTAACTCTATCTGAATCTGCATCTGCTTAAATGACCTGGAGTAATGATCTCAGGTATACTCAGGGCAATTGTTGCAGAAAAGCCAAATTGTAGAAAAGTGGTAATAGTCTTTTTATATTATAGATTGAAAGAAGTCACCAATAAAGTGTTTAAAACTTTATTCTGATAAACCTTTTTTTTTTTTCAGACCATAGTCTTGAGTTTACTTATGAGGTCAATTGGAAATAAGAACACCATTTTATTGGGTCTGGGATTTCAAATATTACAGCTGGCATGGTATGGCTTTGGTTCAGAACCTTGGTAGGTATAAATATTTTAATGTTAATTTTCTTAATTTTGGTGTTTGCCTTGCTTTTCTTTATTTGCTTCTCAAGGTATAGACTTTAATGTGTCTCCTGCTATGCTTTTTTCCTTTCAAAATGTATATAATACAAATCTATCACTTTTATATTTATGTATTCTCCTAGAATGGCTTGATAGAAAGGTGACATTTTATAGCTAAGTGACAGGCTGAATTTTTGAATGAGATTATAGAACTTTTGAACCACTAAGGAGCATTTAATCTAGATCAGTTTGTCAGTGGGAAAAAGCATGTAATTCCATAACAGCAAGGCCCTGAAAGTTTAGTAGTATTTACCTTTTTTGTCTTTCTGGTTAGGGAAAAAAATTGTGCGAACACCAATGATCATTACTAATGGCAAACCAGAAGTGAAAGAAGTCCAGTTGTTTTGGTCCCAGCTTCATGCTCTGTCTTAGCTTTTCTTGTCAGTCTGAGAGCTGATAACAGTAGTGATGCTGATGTCAGGCTGCCCACCTATATCCTTGTGCTCAGGTATTATGGGGCTGAACTCTACAGTTTGCACTAATGTTTCAGACAGCTGACCACCTCATCTCTGTTAGGACTTGGATGTGAGTAAGCATCAGGAGTGGGTTTGAATGATTTGTTTTCCAGTCTAGCTTTTACAAAGAGGTGCTCACAATTTAAATTATCTAAATCATTTCTTTTAAACATTAAGCCAGGAGCATCCAAATTGCTTATTCTTTACAACTTAAGGATTAGACCAAATCAGTGATATCACACTGAAAAGTCTGTGGGAACTTTGCTGAATTACTTACTGGCTTCACATGTTTGGAAATATTTGATGATGTTTCTTTATCTGATTATATATTATCCTCCACATAACCTCTTAATTACCTACAGGAGTAATATCCAACACATTTTAAAGTTTGGAACATGATATTCCAATTTTACATTAAAACCTCACACCATTCTTTTGAATAAACGGTTGTGTTTCTAATTTCTAGAAAAGAAAATAGGCTTAGACTTCTAAGTGGTTTGCCCAGTCACTTAGTAAGGAAGGAACAGAGCAAGTACAGTTCTCCTTTTCTCTGTACCATAGCCATTTCACAGTAAGAGTTACTTGATTTTAAGTGTGTAGGTCGACTTTGACAGGTACAGTGGAGAAGAATTTACTATTTCATTTTGCTGCTTTGATTAATTATAGGATGATGTGGGCTGCTGGGGCCGTAGCAGCCATGTCTAGCATTACCTTTCCAGCTGTCAGTGCCCTTGTTTCACGAACTGCTGATGCTGATCAACAGGGTGAGTTGATAGAAACCAATGATAAGTATTTAAAAGCACAGAATATTCTAATTCTGTGTCATCTAGTAGTCGTCCGTCCCGCCGTCCCCCCCCCCCCCCCC
>NW_007728024.1:198698-207778 GCF_000696425.1 Galeopterus variegatus | reverse complement strand
CCCCCCCCCCCCCCCCCCCCCATAAGTGTATCTTCAGGGTAGGGAATTTTCAAATTGCTTTCAGTGTAAACAGGAAAAGCAGATTCGAGGATATTATTCTTAGGTGGATACGCTCATCTATTCCTCTGTCTCTCACTTTGAATGTGTGGCCCTATTTGTTCTTTTGCTAGAAAATTTAGTGATGAATTTATATTCACTAAATGTTTATTGTTTGCTATGTTGTGCTAGACACCTTTGGATACATTACATTCATAGCCCTTTTATGAAAATCATGGTTTCAATTATCTAAAGACATATAGCAAAAACATATCTTTATTGTCTTATACTTTTGTGGTAGGAACATTTAATTCTTGGATTGTTAACAAATGAATAGTTCTTTGAAAAGCATCTCTAGTCGTAAGGGAAAAAGGGGGTGTTGCAAAAGTGGCAATGGTCACTTGGTTGGTAAATGAGGAAGGAAAGGCCTGTGGCCAAAGCAAGTTGCATTTTAAATTGGAGAAAAGATCACAGAAAGATAAAAATCAAACAAACTCTATAAAAAGAGTGTTTATTTGACTAAAAGGAGTCTTAAGTAGCTGCTTGGGGACGGAGTTTTTAACAATCATATTTGTGAACTCATGACTGATTTTTAACCAGGAATATTTTGAAGGCTATCATCTAGGGACATTTAAAGTGTATTTGCCCACTTGTTTTTGTGTTAGACCTATATATGGGTACATCTGAGCGCACATTTGCATTAGATAGTTTACTACACTTTGTAGAGCTGATGGCTTCTAAGTAGTTTCTAATGCCATTGCAGTAAATTGCTAGTGTCTGACAAAAGCCTTGATTTTAGACTAAGTGATTTCATATTTATATGCTGGTTCTAGGGTAGTAAGAAAAAATAGGTAGTGTACTAAATGATAATTTGTTTAAACAATTTAGGTGTTGTGCAAGGAATGATAACAGGGATTCGAGGATTGTGCAATGGCCTGGGGCCAGCTCTTTATGGATTTATTTTCTACATATTCCATGTGGAACTTAAAGAACTGCCAATAACAGGAACAGACTTGGGAACAAACACAAGCCCTCAGTACCACTTTGAACAGGTAACTAAAATTTTATCACATGATAAAATTGTATAGTTCATTTGGCCAGATTAAAAAAGTCACAAAAGCTTTTTTGGGTCACAAAAGTTTTTGAGATTCTTATTATTTTAGATTGAATAAAACTCTTAAAAACCAAAGCCTTGACTGTGTTCTCCTGTATGCCTCTGTGAAATTGGCTGTGCAGTTTTTTTTCCCCTTGATAATGAAGAATTATTTAAATATCTGGTTTGTCAAATTATACCTACTGGCATACATAATAACCATTTCTTTATTCTACTACTTGTCTTTCATGAGACTTCTGTAATGTCATTCTCCTATGTTAAGCCTGCCTTTTGTAGGAAAAGTCAGTTATGTGCTTGTAAGTCCCTTTGTTCACTTGTTTGCTGTATTTCCCTCCTTGCAACTGAAAATATTAATGCCAAACAATGTTAATCATTTTAGCCAATACAAACAGCTCATCAGTTTCCTGGGGTATTTAGCAGAGTTCCACATTAATCTTCCAATCAGCTAAGACTACTTTTAAATAAAAAAGGGTGATTTTTTGTGGGCTACACCCAAGTAAAACTGGCAGTGCAAGTTTTTGCTAAGAATGAATGTAATTTTGAGCTCAAACAAAGGTTTGTTTCTTTTCATGTTTTTCTCATTTTCAGTCACTTGAGAATGTAATTACCTTTTGCGAACAAAATGGCAGTTGATTCTACTACTGTAGTTAATATTGTATGCCTCTTGATTTTACTTGGAAGACTTCCTATGAACATTTTCCTGTTGGACAAATTAAGTGAAGGCTCATAGATATCCGTGTTCAGATTCTGGGTTGAAAGTGACAATATGATATTTTTGCATAGGCTGTTTTGTCAGTCATTCTCCCCAGAATTTTATATTGAGCATAATGATTTTTAATATAGCTTTAATGAAGAGAAGCTATTGGCTTATAATTCAGAGCAACCAGTTATTACTAAAAGATAAGTCATTTCAGGGCCGAGCCCGTGGCGCACTCGGGAGCGTACAGCACTGGGAGCTCAGTGACGCTCCCGCCACGGGTTCGGATCCTATATAGGAATGGCCGGTGCACTCACTGGCTGAGCGTGGGGTGGGCGACACCACACCAAGGGTTGCGATCCCCTTACCAGTCACGAAAAAGACAAAAAAAAAAAAGATAAGTTATTTCTTCTTATGAACAAAATTATTTGTACAAAAATCCTAATTATATTTTTCTTCCTCAGAATTCCATCATCCCTGGCCCCCCTTTCCTCTTTGGAGCGTGTTCAGTACTGCTGGCTCTGCTTGTTGCCTTGTTTATTCCAGAGCATACCAATTTAAGCTTAAGGTCCAGCAGCTGGAGAAAGCACTGTGGCAGTCACAGCCATCCTCATAGTACACAAGCGCCAGGAGAGGCCAAAGAACCTTTACTCCAGGACACAAATGTGTGACGACCGAAATCAGGAAGCTTTTTCTATCAGCACCCAGGTCTTAGTTTTCACCTGTAGTTCTGGATGTACATTCCATTTCCATCCACAGTGTACTTTGAAATTGTCTTAAGAAATGTATCTGCATGAACTCTGTGGGAACTAAAGAAAGAACCGGACAGTTTTCCAAAGATGTTACAATTTCTTTTGAAGAACCCTTTTGTTTATTAGCACCAGTTTCTTGCCACTAAGTTGTTTATTATACATCCTTTAATTAAAAACTATATATGTAACTTTTTAGATATTAGCATATGTCTCTGCTACCATTTCCTTAAGGTGTTGAGCTTTAACTCTATTTATGCTGACTCTCAGTAAGACGGAGTAGGTAGTATGGTTGTGAACCTATTCATTTTAACATTGTAAAATCTTGAGTCAGATTTTAATATTGTAAAATCTTGGGTCAAATAATTAAAAGCCTTAATGCAGGTGCACTAAAACAAAGAAATGGTAAATGAATTGTTTGTATTAAAAAAAACTCTAAAGAAAATTGTACTAAATCTGAATCATGTTTCAAGCTTGTTTGCAGTAATTTTATTTTAAACACATTCACTACTATTTTTGAAGTAAGAAAATATCAGCCATTTAGAATTTAAATTGGGGTGTTTAGAGCCTGTAAATCTAATGCTGGCTCAAATTTGTTCCCCAGCTACTTCTTATACCACTGTTCTTTTAATGTTTGCATAATCATAAGAACCTCAACACTTGAATACATAATCTAAAAATTATATAGTAAAGCTGGTAGCCTTGAAATGTCAATGTGATATCTTTATGTAGATAAATATATATAGTGGCCTTTCAAGACTGTCACAGTAACACTTTATTTACAGAGCTAATGTTTGTCCTAAATTTTCAGGACCCTAGAGGAGAGCTTTATACAATTACTGATGTGAATTTCTCTAAAGTGTATATTTTTGTGTCCAGTTATATTATTTAAAAAAGTGTTACTTTGTAAAAATTGTACATAAAGTATTGTATAGTTTACACTGTTTCCATCTTGTGTGTGGTTATTGCTTAATGCTTTTTAAACTTGGAACATTCACTATGGTTAAATAAGGTCTTAAAACAAATGTAAATATTCTGTTAATAAAATTAAATATTTTAATGTTTTTTTTTTTTTAAAAAGTCTTGATCTGTGAGTCCTTATAGGGCCTGTTTGTTTGGCTTTATTTGTTACCACAATTTTTTTACAGTAACAAGTCAAAGCTTTATACCTCTCCCTTTGAATAAATTTCTTTTCCCTCACTATAAAATACTCTTGTAGGAAGACAAGAGGAAAGAAATGAAAACTTAGTACACAAATTAACTGGAAGAACTTGATTTTCTAAGATAGGTATTGTAGATCGATCCTATTCTTTTTTTATATACTTTTTACATGTCATACTCTCAAAGTAATTATTTTAATATTTTATTAACAAAGCTCACAGTTTACAGAAATAATATTAAATGCAACATTTTTTATTATTAACACATGTACAACTTTATACTGCAAAACAATTTCAAGAAGTTTAGGAGGTAGAGCAAAGAATTAGCACACTCAGAAGTCTTGTGTATATATATACATTTAATACAAAAAAAAATCTTCAGCAAATTGAGATCAGAATGATCTCTATCCTATCCTGTAGAAATTCTCAATTTTCCATGTATGTATATGGAAAGAGAGCTACCTGTATGTCATGTATCCCATCCAAACCCTGACACAATGTTTCTTATATTTTACACAGTATTTACAACAAAGCAGATTCCAATATTACCAACAGGCTTCTTTCCAGAACAGTGCTTTCAAGTTATTGTAACCGAGTATTCTTAATATCATAGTATATCTAAATGAGGGAGAAGTCATTGCCCTAACATTAGTTACTAAATTTTTAGATTAGATCCCCAGTTTAAGACAGCTTGCAACTGCCAACAATTTCAACATGTAAGACTAAAGACAGTGGCTTCATAAAAAAAAAAAATAGAAAAGATTCTTTGTCTTACCATGGAACCAAGTAATGTTGGTATGTCATTAATATCTTGAAATGTCTCTTTCCTCATCTGTGTGATAAAGTACTTGAAAATAATTTTCAAATATCACATGATCATTAGCACTTTGCAAACAGAAACTGATTTAGAGGACTCTGAAGAGAATGCTACTCTGTACTGGGTGGTTGTCAACAAGAAAACAAAATGGGACCCTGTGATTCTGGGTGAATTTTTTTAAATCACCTAATTTTTTTCCAAGGAACAATTCTTACTTGAAACTTTTAGTTCTATGGAAGAGAAGAAAGTTGTAAGTTATTTTTTTTTTTGCCTACCTATTAAGTAAACATTAAAATAAACCCAAGTTTTGATATTATAAAAACAAATGCAATTAATATTCATGATGCTCATAGTAAGGATTTTTGTATGGTGCCAGTTTTTAAAGCAATACTCCACTGACGTAGATTTAATTGCATAACTAATAAAATTCCAAATTAAGGAGAAAAATCAGTTAAGTGTAAACTTGCAGGAAGTACTACAATCCTATAAACTTTTCACTTCAGATGATTAAAGCACTTTATACGTAACCTGGTCATGCAAATATACTGTCCAAATTATTTTTGTAAGTATATCAAATTTATTTAATAGACTCATTCAATAGCTAAGTATTTTCAAGTATATAATACTCATTTTTTTGCTATGAAGGCTTACAGGGTAAATTTGGGACTTTTCCCTTTAATGTAAATGTCAATAATATAGATATTCTAAGGAGATAATCATTTTCCCTCATAATTCTCAGGTGGCAAATTCACTTTTATTTTCCCAATGAAAATGATAAAATGAATTACTAGTATTCTTCGGTTTTATACTATTATGTTCTTTTTGTTTGTTTGTTTGTTTTAAAATATGACCAGTAAGGGCATCTTAACCCTTGATTTGGTGTTGTCAGCACCACGGCCATCCCTATATGGGATCTGAACCCACGGCCTTGGTGTTATCAGCACCACACTCTCCCAAGTGAGCCACGGGCCGGCCCTTACACTTTTATGTTCTGAGAAGGTTTAAATTTACCCAGATTTTCAATATGATTAGAATGTCCCTTACAAAGATCATCTATTTCCTTAGAACTGAATTTCTATGGATTAGTTTAATAAAATTCATACTACTATGATTCTATAAAACACCCATGTTCACAAACCAAAAAATATCATTTACTCCAAACCTTTACCAATCCCCAAGTACAAATTTGTTCCTATAAAGTGTCTGCCATAAATGACAGCAGTACTTACTTAAAAGAAGCCAAAGAATCTAACAGTAGTTCAAGTAAAATTTAAAACTTGCTTCTTTGGGATCTGATTTATGTTAACATATTTTTAAACCACCAGAGTTACTAAAATGTCAGTAAAAAAGTAAAAGACAACACTAGAATTAACTGTTTGGTAACTGCCCAGGGAAATATGCTGAAGATGTAGCAGGGTGCACTGTGGGTTTGGAAGTTTGTAATGCTCCGAGAGTGCCATCTTTCTGGTAGTCTGCAAATGAGGACAAAAAAGATGATTGGTATTCACTTGTCTTTACGTGTACGTTTAATTAAACCACAGTGTACAAAATCCAGTTCAGGAATGTTTTCTCACCTGAGTTACTAAATAGATTCTGGCTGAGACCACGTAAAGGAATACTATCTTCCCTTTTCTTCAGGTATTTGGATTCCAGCCCTAAATTTTCACCACTTAAAAGGAAAATAGTAATTACTTGTTGTAACAAAGTCTTATTTTCTCTTTATTAGTTAATTTTGAAGGTTATCTCATATATATATACATATACTATATATAATATGACTAAGTTATATTTATAGCTTAACTTTGTTCAGGTCACATTCTTCACTGGTTTCTCAAGCAAATAATAAGTAATCTGTACATAAACCAAAGTATTTTCTTCCCAGTAAAGAGTAAATTAAATCAAACTAAAAATCTTAAGAGCTGGCATAAGGACCTGGGGAGAAATACAAGTACTATAAAATTTTACACAATAGCACGTAAGTGATACATGATGGAAGAAAAATACATATATACATGCCTTGAGAATATCATGTAATTACTTAATAATTTCTATCTCATCCTGTATTTAAAATGAATAAGACTTCTTTTTGCTTTGACCAAAAGCTCTTCAAAATTGTGTAGTGCTTCAAAGTAGTTATTATCAAATATTGATACAGAGCAATAATGATTTCTGGTTAGATAAATACAAATGTGAAACTTTGGGGAAAAAAGGACATCTCCGTATTTTTCCCCTTCCTATGACTGCATTTCTTCTTTCTCAATCTGTCCAGTGTTAATAGTTTCCCTAGCAGTATACTTGTAATAAGAAGTTAAAGTCTCTTGAAAAACAATGACAATATAAGTGACAGTCTTCTCCCAATTTTCAGAAAGTGGATAAATAGGTAGTTTTTCAGCTTTAACTTTATTTTTTTCTTTAACCTTTGATATACATTGCTACTTTCTGCTAGCTGACAACAAATAAAAGAACAAACCAGTTCTAAACAGAAAAAAAATCACTGAACAGTCCTAGTTTTATGAACAGATGATTATATTAAATTTTGTACTGTATATATGATTATCATATTTTCTCTAGTAAAATTGCTCTTGGTGTCTATAATGAATTATATATATACATATATATAGAGAGAGAGAGAAAGAAACATAAACATTATGGTATTCTACCATTAATATGAATTCCAGATGCTCTGCCTTATGACCCAGTGTGATTCAATATAACATATGCATTCCAAAATTCTGATCTTTTTGAAAAGGGAGGCTCACAAACATTAACTATTTTAATACTCATCTTGGTAGCAATTTCAGAATACCCAGTGACTAAGGGCTAGAGAGTTAAAGAACCCTTTTTGAGCTATGTTAGTAATTTAGTTTGCAACGTATTGGGACTGCACTAGCTCACGATAATGAGTGCTGGCAGACAGTTCTTACAGCCATTAAATTTTAAGTAAATAAAGAACTATAATGATTTAAAAATTACAAACATGAAGATTGCCCAGAGAGAAAAGTTTGCATGTACGAGTTGTTTAACCACAAGTCACTGATTCAATAAACTTCACTATATAAAACCTGATTTAGACCTAAAAAATAGGGAAAGAATTTCTGAGCAGGCAAAACAAGTCACAAATATTAAAGTTTTATTTCTGTTACCTCAGAGACAATCTTGCAAACATTTTTACTCTTATACACCATATATTTCTAGCAGATTAACTAGCTGCTTTCTTAGATTACTTTACACTGGAAGCAATAAATCAGAAAAATGGAGTGCTTCCAAGGGCAGACATAGCTATATAAAAAAAAAAAAAAAAAATGAAAAACAGCCAATTATAAGGAATTAAAGATTTCTATGTACATACCCAAGAATATTTAAAAAGGCAATACTATCTTCAGTTATGTAGGAAAATCTCTTGTGACAAATAAAATTCTACTATATATCTAAGAGTATCCCACAGTTTTAAAAAATATGTATGAGAAACTTACTCTTTATAGCTAAAAGTGATTCAAATTCCACTGACCAGGAACTTAAAATGTTTCAGATAAATAATTGGGTATCATAGCTTTCAAGCACTGATAAAAATTCTTTAAGATAACCTTCAAAATTGCAAACATTACATTTTATGCCAATAAGCACTTACTTTTCCTTATCATTTGAGCAAGGTATACTCATAGTTGCTCCTGACTGGACATCTCCTAGCAGTGTATTTGGTTTTGTAAACTGCAAATTAAACTGAACCTGTGAAGAGGGAAAACATCTCATATAACTGAATTAGTGAGAAGGGAGACAGTTCTATGCTTGAGATAAACGGTTAAATTTCCTAATAAATATACACCAAAAAAATACAGGTGTTACCTCTATTTTATAACACAAGCACATTCTATTGAGAAGATTTAATAAAAAGAATCCTACTTCTTACCAAAAAAGTAAGTTCCTGTCACAAGCAAGATGAATATAAAATGATTTAATTATTGTGAAACAAAAACCTGAACACTAATACGTTCAAGTAAGTGTTACAGTATTAACAGCAACCAAATACCACAATAATGCATTTACCCCATACATTCTGAAAATTCTTCCCTTTTCAAGAACTTTCAAAGTCTATGTTATATTTAATTAAGGATTCTCAATGAGGGCTTAGAATATGAATTTTGAAATAGTCTAAAATAATCAAGAATCTATGTAAAGATACAAAATAAAATATCAGCATATAAGATATTGTAGTTATTTAAAGTAATAATGTACTGAGTGGGTTTTATGCCCAGAAGGTATAAGTGGGTTATGTATCAGGAAATCTATAAATATAAATCACTATACTGTGCTCGCTTCGGCAGCACATATACTAAAATTGGAACGATACAGAGAAGATTAGCATGGCCCCTGCGCAAGGATGACACGCAAATTCGTGAAGCGTTCCATATTTTTAGAGCTGGAATCAACCCAAATGTCCATCATCGGATGAGTGGATACGGAAAATGTGGTATATCTACACAATGGAATACTACTCAGCTATAAAAAC
>NW_007728024.1:143714-198376 GCF_000696425.1 Galeopterus variegatus | reverse complement strand
AAAAAAAAAAAAAAAAAAAAAAAAAAAAAAAAAAAAAACAAATCAATTCACTCACATACACACACACACACACACAAAAAAAAAAAAAACCGGGGGGGGGGGGGGGGAAGAAGATATAACAACTATACTTTCATGAAGTTACTACAACAAGCAAACGGAAAAGACATTCTTGGGGGGGAGGGGAGAGAGGGAGGAGGGAGGGAGGTGTCGGTGATGGGCCATAATAATCATATACAGTGTATATTGACAAAATAAAAATTAAAAAAAAAAAAAAAAAATCACTATACTAATAGATAAAAGAAGAAAAATCATGACTACTCACATACAGAAGAAAAGGCATAAGAAAACAATAAACATCTATTTTTGGTAAAAATGCATAATAAAACAGGAATATATAGATACTACCTTAATATGGTAAAATTATAAATTAGAAAGATATGCTGATGTACTTAGCTATCAAGGTTCAATAATGTAAACATATCAGATCTCCCTACATTAATCTACACTTAATAACATTACAAACAAATGGGATGTTTGTTTTAAGCAAGACAAGCTGATTCTAATATTCCTTATAGAAAAATAAGCATGCAATAAAGAGGGAGGAAAATTAAGAAAGGGCACCAAATGTTAATACAGCTTCCAGCCACCAATCATAAACAATTAGAAAGTTGGACAAAAGAAATGAAAAGAATGTTCTCAGGTAAAGACCACAGATAGTACAGGACTGTGATTTCTGAGAGAAATGTGATCCCTACAATCAACCTACCTTTCTAACTGGAGTCACTTTTCTGAGAGCAGGTGCAGAAGGAAAACACATTGCTAAGTTGAGGAGATCAAGACCAGAGTTTAGGGAGGTTGGGTGGCTGGAGGTTGTAGGACAGAGTTCTGATGAAAGGGGAGCTATACAGAGAATGAGCTGTGGAAGTCTTCCTGTGGGTCTCCTTGAGTCTTTGTCAAGTACTAAGTACATGCACAGGGTAAAATGCCACAAGGCTGGGAAAGTAAGACAGGGACATTTTAAGCTGAACAATTTCCAAGGTTCATAAGCAAACAGACAAAGCAGAGTCCTTGGCTAGGGCTTCAATGGAGAGCTGTGAAGGGTCGCACCTTTGTAATAGGGTTGAACTATCCTTTGAATAGAAGATATTTTAGATGTACCCTAGTAAATGTCAAGAAAAATGAACAAACAAAAAAAACCTCAAAGGGATCAAAGTGATCTACAAGTAATTTAAATGCCTACAACACTTTAAAGGGAAGATAATACAATCCAGACAATCATCCAGAATGTAACCTTCTCAGTGTTCTACATCCTATCAAAAATTACTAGAGATGACAATAAGTAGGAAGATATGAGTCACACCCAGAAAAACAGTCAATAGAAGCAGATCCAGAAATGACAGAAATTATGGAACAAGGACACAAATGTATTAAAACCAGGTACACAGACTTGATGAAAATTAAAAGTATGAGAAAAAAGGGAAATAGAAAAAAGAATGATATGGAAATTTCAGACATGAAAAAGTTATCTAAAATGGAGATTTCTCACTGGATAGATTAACAGCAAATTAAACACTACATATAAAAACACTAATGAATTTTAAGTCACAACATTAGAATCTATATAAAATGAAGCAAATGATAATGAAATAGATAAATGAACAGTCTCAATGGGGCAATACCATGTGATCCACCATGTATAATTGAAGTACCAAAAGGAGTGAAGATAACAGGAAAAAAATGTGAAGAGCTATTGACCAGAATTTCTTAAACTGACACAAACTATAAACCCAGCAGCTGAAAACCTCAAAAAACAAAAAACAAAAAAAAAAAAACCCAAGTGAATAATGATACACACACAACCAGACCAAGGCACATCATAATTAAGTTGCTAAAAATCAATGATAAAGAGAAAACCTTAAAATCACCCAGAGAAAAAAGTCACTTTATATAGAGGAAAAGTTATAAACGTGACTACTGACAACTTGCTGGAAACTATTCAATCCAGGCAACAATGAAATAACATCTCCAAAATGCAGAAAGGAAAAAAGAAATTTGTCAGTCAACCTAGAACTCTATATGTAAAGAAAATAAAAGCAGAAAGAATTAATTGCCCACAGACCTTCACTGTAAAATAAAGACCTGTACTGTAAGAGAACTTAAAGTTATTGAGGAGAAAAGTGAGGAGAAAAGAAAATGATACCAGCTAAAAATTTAGATCTACATAAAGGAATAAAGTATGTAAATGGTAAATGTATGGGTAAGCCAAAAAGACTTTTCCTTGTTTAATTTCTTTAGATGATACTTGATTGTTTAAAGACCAAGAAAAAAAAGTGGGGTTTATAACAAATGTAGAAGTAAAATTTAGACAACAGTAGCAGAAGGACATGAGAAAGCTAATGGAAGTACAGTATTATAAAGTATTTTATATGGGAAGTAACATGATATTATTTGAAGGTAAATCACAGTAAGATGAAAATGTATACTGTAAACTACAGCAAACACAAAGAAAATACAGCTAATAGTAGATATAAAATGGAAAACAAAATAAAATGCACAATTAATTGGAAAGAAGGCCAAAAAAAAGTAGAAAAGGAAAACAAGGTGTTTTCTACATGATGGGACATACAGAAAACAAACAAGACAATAAACCTTATCACTATATACACTAAATTTTAAAATCTCTAAGACAAAATATCAGAATCAATAAATATGTAAAAGTCAATTATAGAATATCTAAAGAAACCCAACTTAAATATAAAGCACAGATTTGTAAAAGTAAAGTGATAAAAAAAATATTTCATGTAAATACTAATCTAAGAACACTAGGGTACAATATTAATATCAAGGTACATTCTTCTTTCTGCTCTTAGGTATGAAAAAAGGAACTCCTAAGAGTCAAAGAGAGTGAGAAAAATCCCCTTTTTTCTTTCTCTGTTCTCTCCTCTCCCAACTCCCAGGCCATTCTATGAAAGCAGAAGTGACAGAGGTGATGGTGATAGCAGCAGTGGCCAGGCAGACACATAAAACTCTGAAGAAGAATCGTATTCTCTGACCAAAGGCACTGTGGTCTCACGAGCATGGGACAAGTCCTCATTACTTCTTTCTTTTTTTGTCTTCCCACTGCTTGGCACCAGATGTAGACACAATTGCAGGAACTGTGCGGCAGAGAAGGAAAACCTAGGCCTATGCTTTCTAGCCAGAAGACCAGGAAGGGGGACCTAGGGGCCTGGAAAATTTTAAGAAAATAGTGGAGAGAAAGGAATTCAAGAAAGAAATCCCATAAAGCTGTGTATGAACTCTTGGGCTTACTTACAAGCTGCACATGCAAGATCTGACCCTAATCAGCATATCAAAGCTTTGAGAACTGAACTATGGGATAAACCACTGCCTGGGTCACAGAATAGCCACTGGATGGTCTGCACTCAGGACAGATCCAAATTGCATAGCAAAGTCTTTGAAAACTGAACTGACATAGGAACCAGAACAAAGGCAAATCAGAACGTGTGACTTGAACCTAACAAGAGTGAAAGTCTGGTTAAAAAAAACTAAAAAAAAAAAAAATCACATTCTCCTTAGGATTTAATCAAAATCTAGAGTCTCATAATATTCAAATGTTCAGGATACAACCCAAAATCATTTAGCAAAGAACCAGGGAAAAGACCAACTAAAAGATGTCAATCCTAATAAGATAACACAAATATTGCAATTATCAGAAAATCACTACAAAGCACCCATTATAACCAAGTTCTAAGAAGTAAGAGTGAACACTCTTGAAAAGAATATAAAAGAAAAGTCTTAAAAATTAGAAGATGTATAAGGGAAACAAATGGAAAATTTTAAACTGAAAAAATTCACTGGATGAGCTCAATA
Organism: Galeopterus variegatus; assembly: GCF_000696425.1. Lineage (NCBI taxonomy): Eukaryota > Metazoa > Chordata > Mammalia > Dermoptera > Cynocephalidae > Galeopterus > Galeopterus variegatus. Next base: position 194,506 of record NW_007728024.1, on the reverse strand, counting down.
AGTAGAATGGAGATGACAGAGAAAAGACTCAGTAAACTTGAAGACTGATCAGTAGATATAACCAAATCTGAAAAAACAGAAAAAAAAAAAAAAAACATAAGAAAGAAAGGATGAAAAGAACAGAACCTCCTGGACTCATGGGAAAACAGACAAAGGTCTACATTAGTCTTCTGAGTTCCAGAAACAGAGAAGGAAGAGTATTGTCCAGGAAAAAATATTTGAAGAAATAATTTCTGAACACTTACAAAATTGGCAAAAGATATTAATTACAGATTCAAGAAGCTTACCAAACCCCAAAGAGCATAAAGTCAAAGAAATCCATGCCTAGATATGTCACTGTCAAACTGTTGCAAACTAAAGAAAGAATAAATCTTGACAACAGCCAGAGAAAATAATCAATTATATAAAGGTGAACAACAATTCAAATTTACTGCAAATTTCTCATAAGGAATCATGGAGGCCTGTTCATTCTTAGAGATTTAACAAAAAAGAAAAAGAAATAAAAATCATGGAGGCCTAAAGGAAGTAAAACATTTTGAAAGTGCTTAAGGAAAAAAACTATAAATACAGAATCCTATACCCAGAGAAAATATCATTCAGAAAAGAAGGTGAAAGAAAGGCATTCCCAGATGAAGGAAAAGAGAGACTTCTTTGACAGAAACCTCCACTAACATGAATGCTAAAGAATATTTTATCATTCAGGTCAATGACATCAGAGGGGAACTCATAATATCAGGAATGAAAAAGAGCTAAAAAAAAATGGTAAACACTATAAATATAATGAAGTATACTTCTCTGCTCAAGTATTTTAAATATGTATAATGGTTAATAGCAAAAATCATAGTATTGTCTGATAAAACTTCCAATGTATATAGACATAATACATGTAGAATACAAAAACAAATGAGAAAAGGTACAGGGACTATATGGTATTAAAATATTTATATCCTGGTTGAAGTGGTAAAATATTAATTTTACACACAATTTAAAAGTTAAGTATGAGTATTATAATGCTTGGAGCAACCACTAAAATAAAAACTATACTAAGAAATATAATCAAAAACACAACAGAGCTTCCTTTTTGTCTGACACCTTAGCGAGGCCGCAGTGGTCACCACTACTCTCTGAGCTTCGCAATGCCACCCAAGGACAAGAAGAAAGACAGAGGAAAGTCAGCCAAGAAAGACAAAGATCCAGTGAACAAAAGTGGGGGCAAGGCCAAAAAGAAGTGGACCAAAGGCAAAGTTTGGGACAAACCCAATAACCTAGTCTTGTTTGATAAAGCTGCATTTGACAAACTCTGTAATGAAGTTCCAAACTATAAATATGTAACCCTAGCTGTCGTCTTTGAGACTAAAGATTTGCTGTTCCCTGGCCAGGGCAGCCCTTCTGGAGTTCCTTAGTAAAGGACTTAAACTGGTTTCAAAGCACAGAGGAAAAGTAATTTACAGCAGGAATACCAAGCGTACAGATATCCCAGCTGCTGGTGAAGATGCATGAACAGGTCAAACCAAATATAAATTTGGAAAAATAAAACTTTATTAAAAAAAAACAAAAACAGAAGCCCTACAACAGAAAAACTAAAATGGAATACTAAAGAATGTTCAAATAACCCAAAAGAAGTCACAAAGGAGGAAACAAAGGAATTAAAAACAGAAGGAACAAACAAGATATGCTCTTTATATGAAAGCCACTTTAAATATAATGATATACATAGGTTTCAAATAAAAAGGTGCTTAGATATTCCGTGGAAACACTACTCAAAAGAAATCTTTCCTTGCTCTGAAGTCTACTTTGTCTGATATGAAAATTACCGAAAATAAAGAAGAAAGCTGCATAGTGATGAAAGGCTCAATTAACCAAGAGGATATAATGATTCTAAAGGTATACGCACCTAGCAAAAGAGCTTGAAAATACATGAAACAAAACCTGATAGAATTAAAAGGAAAAATGGAAGAAATGGAAACATTCACAAAAATAATTGGAGATATCAACACTCCTCTCTCAGTAATTGATAAAACAAGTAGACAGAAAATCAACAAGGATACAGAACTCAATACCATTAAACAACCAGATCTGAATAACATTTAGAGAACACTGTCCAACAAAAACAGAATACCTACTCTTTTTCAAGTGCTCATAGAACTTTCACCAGTATAGACTATATGCTAGGTCATAAAACCAATCTTACCAAATATAAAAGAGTTGAAATCATACAAAGAATGTTTTCTGACCATTCTGGAATTAAACCAGGAATGTATAGCAAAAAGATATCTTGAAACTATCCAATTAATTAGAAATTTTTTTTTTTTTGTCTTTTTTGTGACTGGTAAGGTGATCACAACCCTTGGTGTGGGGTCGCCCGCACCACGCTCAGCCAGTGAGCGCACAGGCCAGTCCTATATAGGATCTGAACCCGCGGCAGGAGCATCACTGTGCTCCCAGCACTGCACTCTCCCAAGTGCGCCATGGGGCCAGCCCTTAATTAGAAATTTTTAAACACACTACTAAATAGTATGAGGGTACTTCAAAAATTCCATGGAAAAATAGAAAAGATAATATCTTTTTCCTTTTTTTTTTTTATTGTAACATAGTTGATTTTACATATCTGTGGAGTACAGAGTTGAATATCATTACCTGTGTGCAATATGTGATACTCAAATCAGGATAATTAATATATTCAACATTTTAAAATGTGATTGTTTTTCATGAACCTTTACCAATTCCATCCTTACCTCCCCTCCCAACTCACCCTTTTCCACCTCTGGTAACCTCAGTTCTGTCCTTTCCTTTTGAAAGTTCAATGTATAATTGTGATTATTGTATCTTTTCTTTAATTATTTTTTATTTTTTACATTCTATGATGTTGTTGTGAATCAGTTGGGAGGGAGAGGGAGAGGAGGAAAGAAACAGGATGGAAGGAGAAAGGAAGGGGGCAGGGTTGAGGCCTGTGGCACCTCCCTCATTCCCACAGGGGAGACCACAGGGCTTCCAGCAGCAGCTTGGTCATTGTCCAGCTGGGTGCAGATGTTAGGAGTGTGGCTAAAGCCTTAGCTCCCCACCACCCCAGCTTGGGAGCCCAGGACACTTCCTGTGGTAGCTTGGTAGTCTTCACTGGGCTGGTTGCACATGTCGGGGGGGGCATGGCTGAGGCCCTGGGCCCGCCACTGCCCTGGCTCAGGAGAACCTGGGGCACTTCCTGCAGTGACTAAGTGATTGTTGCTGGGTTGGTTACAGGTGTCATGGGGGCGTGGCCAAGGCCCAAAGCCCCCACCCTTGGTACTGGTTGTGGGTGTCAGGGGGCATGGCTGAGTCCCCCAACACTCCCCTCTCTCTGGCTTGGTAGCTCAGGGGACTTCCGGTCTTTCTAGTTGTTAAAGAACTTTTGTGAAATGAGACCTTTACTAGTTAATATCAAACTTTGGTCGTAGGTATTTTGTTTTTACTTTCAGTTCTGTGTTGGGTTATTTGCTGTTCTCACCACTTCAACTCTGCACTGGAACTAATTTGTAGTCCTCTGCTTACTTCTAAAATGGGGGAACTTCCTGTGGGACCAGTACTTGAGCTCTGTGGTTGTTGAGCTAAATTGCTGCTTTGCTGCTGTTTCCCTGGGGAATGCTTTTTGTGCCGCTCAGGTTTTAATGGTTGACTTTATAGACACTTCTGGCTCTTGTGAGATCCGGTGCACCTGGGTTGTGTGGAAACTCTGGTCTGGCCCTGAGTCCTTCAGCAAACTGCACCCCCTGCAGTTCTATATTCCTGACCAGTCTCCACTGATAGGTCCTACACTGATTGGGGGGGCAGATCAGCTGTCCTTGCTGTGTCCCAGTGTTCCCCCGGTGGGCCCATCTCCCCCACCACCCATGCTCCAAACACTTCCCATGGGGTGGGCTGTGTGCCGGTCCCTTGCAATGACTCACCAGCCTCTGAGTGGCTTTTTTTTTTCAGTTGTTGTGGCTCCTCACTCCTAAGTGGGTCCACGAGAACCCTATTAGTGGCCTTGCTGTCCTGGGGGCCACCAAGGCCCTCTTCTCCTCTGCTGCCTCCAAGCAACTTCATTCGAAGGGCACAGCTGTAGCTTTTGCCAGCTCCTACTCCATGTGCTCAGCAGCTCCAGCCTGGAAGCAGCCAGGATTCAAAACAGTTGAAGCAGTATTTTCTTTCTCCCATCATGGCTTCTCCCACCTTCATGCACTCCATAGGTCTCTCTTCCTCTTCCCCTGAGCTCTAGCAGCCCCAGCTTGGCTATCATTGCTTTTTAATAGTTGAAAATCGGCTGATTTGTGGGAGAGAGTGACGTTAGGGACTGTCTATTCTGCCATCTTGACCAAAAGCCCTAATTTATTTATTTTTTTAGCTCTCACTTATGCATGAGGACAAATGGTATTTCTCTTTCTCTGCTTGGCTTATTTCAATTAACATGACTTTCTCTACGTCCATCCATGTTGCTACAAATGTCAGGATTTCATTCTTTTTTATGGCAGAGTAGTATTCGATTGTGTAATATACCAGATTTTCCTATTTGGTTATCCGATGATGGGCATTTAGGTTGGTTCCAACTCCTGACTACTGCAAGTAAAGCTGCAATAAACAAGGGAGTGCAGGTATCCCTTCAACATGATTTCCATTCCTTTGGGTATATACCCAGCAGTGAAATTCCTGGATGGTATGGCAGTTCTGTCTGTAGTTGTTTGAGGAACCTCCATACCATTTCCCATAATGGCTGCACCAATTTAGAGCCCCAGCAACAGTACAGGAGTGTTCCCCTTTCTCCACATCCTCACCAGCATTTGTTATTCTCTGTCTTTTTTATAATAGCTAGGCTAACTAGGGTGAGATAATATCTCAGTATGGTTTTGATGTGCAATTCCCTGATGCTGAGTGATGTTGAGCATTTTTTCATGTGTCTGTTGGCCACCTGTGTATCTTCCTTTGAGAAATGCCTATGCAGCTCCTTTGCCCATTTTTTAATCGGGTGTTTTTTGTTTTTTTTTCATTAAGTTAAGTTGTTTGAGTTCCTTGTATATTCTTGATATTAATCCTTTCTTGGATGCACAGTTTGCAAATATTTTCTCCTAAACTGTAGGTTGTCTTTTCACTCTGTTATTGTTTTTTTTGCTGTGCAGAAGCTTTTTAGTTTGATATAATCCCATCTTTTTCTTTTGTTGCCTGTATTTCAAGGTTCATATTCATAGTCTTTCCTCAGTCCTATTTCCTAAAGTGTTTCCCCTATGTTTTCTTTTAGAACTCTTATAGTTTCAAATCTTGTATTTAAGTCTTTAATCCATTATGAGTTGATTTTGGTAATATGGTGAGAGGCATGGGTCTAGTTTCATTCTTCTGCATATGGATATCCAGTTTTCCCAGCACCATTTATGGAAGAGGCAGTCTTTTCTCCAATGTATATTCTTGGTTTCTTTATCAAAGATCAGTTTGCTGTAAGTACATGGGTTGACTTCTGGGTTCTCTATTCTCTTCCATTCATCTGTCTGCCTCTCTGCTTTACTGCAAGTTCCATGCTGTTTTGGTTACTATAGCTTTGTAGTATAATGCCTACAGCTTTACTTTTTTTGGTTCAGGACTGCTTTGGCTATTTGTTGTCTTTTGTTGTTCCACTTGAATGTTAGCATTGTTTTTTCTATTTCTGCAAAGAATGTCATTGGTATTTTGATGGGGATTTCACTAAATCTGTAGATCGCTTTGGGTAGCATGGGCATTTTCACAGTGCTAATTCTCCCAATCCAAGAGCATGGAACATCTTTCCATCTTTTTATGTCCTCTCTAATTTCTTTCAAGAATAATTTCTCATTCTTGTAGAGATGTTTCACCTCCTTGGTTAAATCGATTCCTATGCATTTTATTTTGGGGTGACTATTGTAAATGGGATAGCTCTTGATTTCTTTTCCTGCTAGTTCATTGTTGGAGCATAAAAACACTACTGATTTTTGCATGTTGATTGTCTCCTGAAACTTCACTGAAACCATTTATCAATTCAAAGAGTTTTTTTTGTAGAGTCTTTAGGCTTTTTTATATATAGGATCATGTCATCTTCAAACAGGGACAAGTGACTTTGTCTTTTCCAATCTGTATGCCCTTTACTTCTCTCTCTTGTCTCATTGCTCTGACTAGTATTTCCAATAGGACATTAAATAGTTGTAGTGAAAGTAGGCATCCTTGTCTTGTTCCCATTCTTAAGAGAAAAGCTGACAGCTTTTCCCCATTCAGGATGATATTAGCAGTGGGTTTGTTGCATGTGGCTTTTATTGTGCTGAGATACTTTCCTTCTATATCTAATGTGCTGAGAGTCTTTATCATAAAGGATTTTGAATTTTGTCAAATGCTTTTTCTGCATCTATTGAGAAAATCATGTTTTTCATCCTTGATTTTGTTGATGTGGTGTATCATATTCATTGACTTGTGTATGTTAAACCATCCTTGCATCCCCAAGATAAACACTACTTGATTGTGGTGTATAATTTTTTTGATGTGTTGCTGTATCAATTACTAATATTTTACTGAGGATTTTTGAGTCTAAGTTCATCAAAGAAATTGACTTGTAGTTTTACGCTTTTGTTGTATCTTTATTTGATTTTGTTATCAGGGTGATGCTGATCTCATAGAATTAATTTGGGAGAATGGCCTCTGTTTCAGTTTTTTGGAATGGTTCAAAGATAATTGCTATTATTTCCTCTTTAATGGTCTGGTTGAATTCAGCAGTAAAGGCATCAGGTCCTGGGCTTTTCTTTGTTGGGAGACTGCTGATTACTGCTTCAATCTCATTGCTCGTTACTGGTCTGTTTAGGTTTTCTATTTCTTCTTGGTTCAGTCTTGGTAGTTTATATGTGTCCAGAAATTTATCCATTTCCTCCAGGTTTTCAAATTTGTTGGTGTACAGTTGTTTATAATAGTCTCTAATGATTCTTCATATTTCTGTGGTATTGGTTGTAACATCTCCTTTTTCATTTCTAATTTTTGTTATTTGGGGCTTCTCTCTCCTTTTTTCAGTTAGCCTAGCTAACTGAAATGATTTGTCTATTTTGTTTATCTTCTCAAAAAGGCAAATTTTTGTTTCATTGATCTTTTGTATCATTTTTTGGATTTCTATTTTATTTAATTCTGCTCTGATCTTAATTACTTATTTCCATTTACTAATTTGAGGATTGGATTGTTCTTGTTTACCTAGTTCTTTGAGGTGCAGCATTAGATTGTTTGTTTGAAATATTTTTATTCTGTGGATGTAAGTGCTTATTGCAACAAACTTCCCTCTTAGAACTGCTTTGGAACATTTCACAAGTTTTAGTATGCTATGTCTTTATTTTCATTAGTTTCAATAAGTTTTTGTTTGTTTGTTTGTTTTTTTAAAGATGACTGGTAAGGGGATCTTAACCCTTGACTTGGTGTTGTTGTCAGCACCGCGCTCAGCCAGTGAGCGAACCGGCCATCCCTATATGGGATCCGAACCCGGGGCCTTGGTGTTAACAGCACCACACTCTCCCGACTGAGCCACGGGCCGGCCCTCAATAAGTTTTTTTATTTCCTTTTAAATTTCTTCTGGGACCCATATTTTGTTCAGGAACATGTTGTTTAATTTCCATGTGTTTGTATAGTTTCCAGAATTTCACTTGTCATGGATTTCTAGTTTAATCTGTTGTAGTCTGAGATGATACTTGAAATGATTTCAATATTCTGAACTTTGTTGAGGCTTGATTTGTGACCTGTGTTCTATCCTTAAAAATGTTCCATGCACTGATGAGATGGAAGAATATTTATTCTGTTGTTGCTGGATGAGATGTTCTGTAGATATCTGCCAAGTCCAATTGGTCTTAAGTGTGGTTTAAATCCTGTGTTTCTCTATTGATTTGTTGCCTAGATGGTCTGTCCAATGTTGATAGAGGGGCATTCAGGTCCCCAACTATTATCATATTTGGGTCTCTTTCCTAAGGTCTAATATATAAGGTCTTATATATCTGGGTGCCCCAAGGTTGGGTGCATATATTTTTATGATAGTTACGTCTTCTTGCTGGATAGATCCCTTTATCATTATATAATGGTCTTCTTTGTCTCCTTTTATAGTTTTTTGTTTAAAGTCTATTTTATCTAATAAAAGAATAGATACTCCTCCTCAATTTTTATTTCCATTTGTGTGGTACATATTTTTCCATCCCTTCACTATTAGTCTGTTTGTGTCTTTAAAAGTAAGGGGAGTCTGTTGTAGAAAGCATGTAGTTGGGCCTAGCTTTTTAATCCAATCAGCCAGTCTGTGTCTTTTGAATGGGTTGTTACTGAAAGGTATTGGCTTACTTCTAGCATTTTATCAGTTTTCATTTGGATATTTTGAATATCTTTTGTTTCTTTCCCTAAAATTGTCTTCAGTGTTTGTTGGCTTTTGGAGGCGGTAAGATACATTTTCTCTCTCTTTCTCATTTGCATTTTTGTTCTACCAGTGAGTTTTATTTTTTCTTGTGTATTCATGGCAGTAAATATCATTTTTTGGATTCCAGATGCAGTACTCCCTTGAGGATTTCTTGTAGGAGTTGTGAGGTCTGGGAAATATGCTATTTCTCCTTTGTTTATGAAGGATAGCCTTGCTGAGTATAGCATTCTTGGCTGGAAGTTTTATTTTTAGTATTTTTAATTTATCATCCAATTCTCGGCTGGCCCGTAGAGCTCCTGTTGAGAAGTCTGCTTCAGTTTGATGGAGACTCCCTTATAGGGTGACTCGACACTTCTCTTGCTTCTTTTAGGATTCTCTCTTTGAGTTTTGTCAGTTTGACTATAATGTGCCTCAGAAAGGACCTTTTTTGGATTGAATCTGTTTGGTGATCTCTGAGCCTCCTGAATCTGAAGGTCTATGTCTCGCTGTATACCTGGGAAGTTTTCCACTATTATTTCATTGAACATGTCTCAATGCCTTTTCCTTTCTCCTCCCCTTCAAGAATACCCATGATTTGGATGTTTCTGTGCTCAAGGCTTTCTGCTATCTCTCTTAGACTTCCTTCATTTAAAAAAAAAATTTTTTTTGGCCACCTAAGTTATTTCAAAGGGACTGTATTGAACATCACAAATTCTTTCTTCTGCTTGCTCTAGCCTGATGTTTAAGCTCTCAGCTGTGTTTTTTATTTTGTTGAATGACTCCTTCAGTTCCATGAGTTCTGCTATATCCTTTTTTAAGGTATTAGTCTCTCTGTAAATTTCCGGATAGCTTTGTTCAGTTCATTATGTCATCTAATTGTGTCTCCTCACATCTTATTGAGTTTCCTTAAGGTTTTTACTAGAATTCCTTTTCAGTCATTTCAAGGGTTTCCTGCTCCATGGGGTCTGGTATTTGAGTTATTGTATTCCTTTGGTGGACTCGCATTTTGTTTTGTCATATTTCTAGTATTCTACATTGATGTCTGGTAGAGCAGTTGCTTCTTCTATTACTCTCCTTCCCGGGACTTCACTGGTGAACATCCTTGTGTCAATACATTTGAGTGGCTGGCAGTCCACCTGCACAGTGGCAGTGGCTGTCACGACTGCTGCTGTGGTAACAGGCTACCCTGGTGGTGGTGGTGGTTGTGGAGGTGGCTTTGGCAGGCTGCCTGTGTGGCAGTGGTGGCTCAAGCAGTGGCAGGCTGCTCACATGATGATGGTGGCTGCCTGGTGGCCCCAGTGGTGGCAATAACTGCAGCAGTGGCAATTACAGCAGCCACCTGCTTTACTGCAGTGTCCACAGTAGCAACCTGCGTAGCTACGGTGTCTGCAGCAGCAGTGCTGGTGGCTGCAACAACCTCCCTCACATCTGGGGTGTCTGAGTAGTAGTGGGGTTACCTCATGGGGGTGGCAGAGGTGCCAGCAGCTGCAACCATCTCCTTCACATTTGCAGTGTCCAAAGCAGCAATTGGGATACCTTGTGGGGACACCAATGGTGCCAGCTGCTGCTACTGTCTCCCTTGCATCTGTGGTGTCCTTCACAGTGTCCTTGGTGGCAGTAGCGTTAACCTGCAGTGGTAGCAATGGCAGCAGTGGTTGCAGCTGCCTTCCTTGCATCTGTGGAGTATACGGCTGCAGTGACGGGTAATCTGCAGGAAAGCTGCTCTCCAGGGAGCTGCTCTGCGATGGGCAATGGTTCTGAGACCAGAAAATGGCTCCGGTGATTATGGTGGCAGTGGCTGTGGGCCTGTTTAGATCTTTAAATCTTTTCACGGACTTTTTGAAGAACCCCCATACATAAGTCAAGAAGGAAATTTCATGGGAAATTAGGAAATATCTTGAACTGAATGAAAATGAAAATATGGCATACCAAAATTTGTGGAATGCAGTTAAAGCGAAGACTAGAGCAAAAATTATAGCATTACATGTTTATACTAAAAAAGAAAAAAGGGAAGGGGGAGAAAAAGGTCTCAAATAAGAATACACTTTTCCACCTTAATAAAGTAGAAAAAGGAGCCAAACAAACTCAAGGCAAGCTAAAGATAAGAAAATATTAAAGAGCAGAAATCAATAATTTGAAAAATAGAAAAATCGGGCCAGCCCGGTGGCGCACTGCTACAGTGTGCCGCTTGGGAGTGCGGTGGCGCTCCCAACGAGGGTTCGGATCCCACATACAGACCGGTTCCCGCTCACTGGCTGAGCGAGGTGCAGGTGCAACACCGAGGGTTGCGATCCCGTTGCCGGTCCCGGTCCGGTACGGGCGTGACACTGAGGGTTGCGATCCGTTGCCGGACACGAAAAAAGACAAAAAAAAAAAAAGAAAAATCAATGAAACCAAAAGCTGGTTCCTTATATAAATCAATAAAACTGGTAAATCTCTTGTCAAACTGATTCTTAAAAGAGACAAGAACAAAATTACCATTAACAGTAATGAAAAAGAGAATATCACTACAGGTCCTAGAGACAGTTTAAAAAGTATATGAAATGTTATAAACAATCTATGCACGTAAATTAAAAACTTAAATAGTTTAATCTCATGAAAGTCACAAATGACCAAAACTGCCCCCCCCCCCAAAAAGGTAAATAACCAAAATGGTCCTGTGGCTACTGAAAAAATTTAATTCATACCTATTAAAAAAAACCTCCCAAAAAAGAAATCTCTAGGCCCAGATGGTTTCACTGGAAAATTCTACTAAACCTTAAAGAAAAAAAAAGCAATTCTACACAATACAGTCCAGAAAATACAAAGGGCACTTTCCTACACATTTAATAAGGCCAGCATTACCCTGATTTAAATTTTTTATAAATAAAGACAATGCATGAAAAGTAAACTACAAACCAATATCCTTTATGAACACAGACAAAATCTTCATCAAACTATCAGAAAACTGATTCCAGTAGTATACAAAGAATAATACTCCATGACAGTGTGAAGTTTATCCCAAGAATGCAAGGCTGATGTAATATCTGAAAAGCAACATAATCCAGCTATTAACTGATAAAAGAAAAGCCACATAGATTAATTCAGAAAAGGCATTTGACAAAATTCATCACCCATTTATTATAAAAGCTCTTAGCAAACTAGAAATGGAATAAAATTCCCTTAATCCAAAATATGGGACTTACAAAAAACCTACAACAAATATAATGATAAAAAACTGAATGCTCTGTCCTGAAGGCCAGGAATAGGAACAGAATGCCTGTTCTTGCCATATTTATTCAAGTTGTAATAGAGGCTCTAGACATTGCAATAAGGCAAGTAAAATAAATAAAGGCAACCAAATTGGGAAGGAAGAATTAAAATTGTCATTTTTAGGGCCGGCCCGGTGGTGCACTGGATAGTGCGCCGCTTGGGAAGCGCGGCGGCGCTCCCGCCCGAGGGTTCGGATCCCACATGCGGACCGGTTTCCGCTCGCTGTCTGAGCGAGGCACGGGGGCAACGCCGAGGGTTGCGATCCCGTTGCCGGTCCCCGGTCCGGTGCGGGGGCGACACTGAGGGTTGCGATCCGTTGCCGGACACGGAAAAATACAAAAGACAAAAAAATAAAAAAATAAAAATAAAAAATAAAATTGTCATTTTCAGGTAACATGAGTGTCTATATAGAAATAAATGAGTTTAGCAAGGTTTCAGAATTCAAGCTCAATATATAAAAATCAATTACATTTCTATACATCAATGAGTAGCCTAAAAAAAATTAATAAAATAATTACATTCACAATAGCATCAAGAAGTATAAAATACTTAGAAACAAACTAACAACAAAAGCAATGCAAAACTCATACAATGAAAACTGCAAAATATCATTTAGATAAATTAAAGATCTAAATAAATAAATAGACATGTAATGTTCATGAATTGGAAGACAAAATATTGTCAAAATGGTGTTTCTTTCAAAATTGACTGTAAATTCAATTTACCCCTCTCTAAATCCAAATAGACTATTTTGTAGAAGCTGACAAGTGGATCTGAACATTTATATGGAATTATAAAAGATCTAAAATAATAATTTTGAAAAAGAACAAAGTTGGTAGATTTACATTACCTACTTTCAAAACTTTAAAGTCAAGGTAATCAAGACAGTGTGGTATTGGCACAAGAACAGACATATAGATCAATGAAACAGAATTGAGAGTCCTGAAATAAATCCTTAAATTTAGGGTCAATTGGTTTTCAACAAAGGTCCTTAAGCAATTGAACAAGGAAAAAGTCTTTTCAACAAATGGTACTGAGATAATTGGATATCCACATTAAAAAAAAAAACTTACATCATTATTTCACACCATACACAAAAATTATCTTACAAAGGATCACAGATCTAAATGTAGCACCTAAAATTATAAAACTTTAGAAGAAAACATAGTAAAAATGTTTTCAATCTGTTGCTGGACAAAGAGTTCTTACGTATGACTCCAAAAGCATGATCAAGAAAAGAAAATAAAAATTGATGAGTTCGACATCGTCAGAAATTAAAAACTTTGCGATTCAAAAGATATTAAGAAAATGGAAAGGGAAGCCACAAACTGGGATAAAATACTTGCAAATAATATATTTGATAAAGGACTTGTATTCAGAATATACAAAGAACTCTTATAACTCAATAAAAAGACAAACAACCTTATTTTAAAATGGACAAAAGATTCAAACAAATATTTCACCAAAGAAGAAATACTGATGTCAAATAAACACATGAAAAGATGCTTTAGGGAAATACAAATTAAAACCACAATGAGATACTTCTACACATGTATTAGAATGGCTAAAATTAAACTGACCATCCCAACTGTTGGAAGGATGCAGAAACTTGAATCCTCAAATTGCTGGTGGTAAATGGTAAAACCATTTTGGAAAAGTTTGGTAGTTTTTTAAAAATCAAGCATATTCCATCAGCCATTCCATTCTTAGGTATTCACCCCCAATAAATACAAAGATTTGTACACAATGCTCACAACAGCTTATTTTATAATATCCAAAAACTGAAAACAACCCAAATGTACATTAGCTGATTAATGGATAAACCAATTGTGGCATATCCATACAATGAAATACTAAGCAATTTAAAAGAAATAAACTACTGATACACATTACAACCTGAATGAACCTCAAAGACACTATACTAAGTGAAAGAAGAGAAACACAAAAAATTATATATTGTATGATTCTTTTTATATGAAATATAGAAATACAAATTTATAAAGACAGAAAGCACATCAGTAGTGGCCTAGCTGGGGGCTGGAGTGTGGATTAACTGCAAACAGGCTCTGGGGAACTTTTTGGGGTAACTTAAATGTTCTAAAACGGGACTGTGGTGATAGTTACACAACTCTATAAGCAAACTAAAATTATTAAACTATAAACTTACAATGGAAGAATTTCATGATATGGAAATTCTACCTTAATAAAGCTTTAAATTTAAAAAAAAGGAGGCAAAAAGACAAACCAAAAATTGGGGGTGGGGGAAAGGCAAAATAATGTAGGAAATAATAACAGCACATAAAAGCAATACAAATTAGTGTACAGAATATATAAAGAACACTTAAGAAGTCATAAGTGTTAAACATTCCAAATAAAAAAGAAATGAACAGGAATTTCATAAAGTAGGAAATAACCCCAAAATATATAAAAAGATGTTTCTCATTTTAATAAGAGGGAAATGTCGATTAACATAAGATACTGCTTCAGTCACTAGATTGACAAAATGCCTTTGACCCAGTTACTTCTAAGAATTTATCTTACAAATTTATTTGTACAAGGCTACAGAGACATATGTACAAAGACAGTTGCTGGAGCATTGTATGACTACATAGACTGAAAAGAATTTAATTGCCTGTAAACAGAGTACTACCTAAATTAATTATATTACATCATATACTGGAATACTATGAGATCACTAAAAAATAAACACATACTTACATTCTGATACACCGAAACAAACCTAGTCCATGATAATATTGTTAGATGAAAAAAGCAAGGCACAGAACATTGGGCATGTACTATTTATGTTTATATATACAAACACCCATATATATGAACATACATACAAATATATGTGCACACACATATTCTTGTATATGCTTTGAATACTTTTGGAATATATCACAAGAAACTCCTAACAGTGTTTTTCTCCAAGGAGAGGACTGGGGACCACAGTAGGGACATTTAGAGAGTATATCTTCTTGTACCTTTGGAAACTTCCTATACTCATACATTATCTGTTTTTAAAAACAGTTAATACCAAATAAACAAAAGATTAATTTAGAACCATCTAGTAAATGAGGTAGTTAATCAAACTGAGTGATTCTATCTCTAGATAAAATCTGTCTCTGAATACACACTGTGGGCCAAACTCTAGGAAGATAAAGAAATCAATCATCTGGGTCCTTTCTCATTGTAGAAAATCTCTCATACACCTCATAATTACCTCCATGAAACCTAATCATGTTTGACCTTGCGCATCAAGAATTTATTCCAAAAGATTGTATCATAAGTATTTTCTTTGATATCAAATAACATCTCTTTTTAAATAACATTTTAGTTTGAAAAATACTATAATGGTGTTTCACCACAAAATGCAAGCACCATAGTGGCAGGGGCTTTGTCTTGTTCACTGCTGTATCTCCTGCAACTAGGACAATGCTTGGCCATAGTAAACATTTATCAAATTTTTATTGAATGACTGAATCCTTGGCTACTATTGTCTTCAAAAATAAAAGAGAAGAAATAAGTAATTTTGTCTATTTTGCTTTAAAATTATCAAGTGTTTGTTCTTTCTATTTGTCAGCACAGCACAATCTTTTTAAATACCCATATACAGTAGTCCCTCTTTATCCATGATTTCACTTTCTGCAGTTTCAGTCACTGGGGTCAACCACAGTCCAAAATAGGTGAGTACAGTACAATAAAATATTTTGAGAGAGAGAGAGACACCACATTCACATAACTTTTATTACACTATATTGTTTTAATTTTTCTATTTTATTATTATTGTTGTTAATTTCTTTCTTTCTTTCTTTCTTTTTTTTAAAAGATGACCGGTAAGGGGATCCTAACCCTTGACCTGGTCTTATCAGCACCACACTCCCTCAAGAGAGCCACAGGCTGGCCCTGTTAATTTCTTACTGTGCCTAATTTATAAATTAAACTTTATCATAGATATGCATGTATAGGAAAAAATATAGTATAAACAGACGGTCCCTGACTTAAGATGGCTCAACTTTACAATGGTGTGAAAGCGATAAGTATTCAGTAGAAACCGTACTTTGAGTACCCATATCGCTATTCTGTTTTTCACTTTCAATACAGTATTCAATAAATCACATGCAATGTTCAACACTTTATCATAAAATAGGCTTTGTGTTAGATAATTTTGCCCAACTGTAGGCTAATGTAAGTGTTCTGAGCATGTTAAAGGTAGGCTAAACTAAGCTATGAAGTTTGGTAGGTTAGGTATATTAAATGCACTTTCAACTCATGATATTTTCAATTTACAATAGATTTATTGGTACATAACCCCATCGCAGGTAGAGCATTTATATGGTGTTCAGTACTATCTGCAGTTTCAGGCATACAACTGGGGGCCTTGGAATATATCCCCTGTGGATAAGCAGTTGGGAACTACTGTATTCTTTCAGCATGATTTTGTTTCTTGCCTAATTTAACTCCTCATGTTATCTCACATCCTCACAGTTAAACATCTAATTGAACATACTAAATCTCAACAATAACATTTTAAGACATCAGTTATATATCACAGACTCCATGTCATGAAATAAAATGGTGATCTTTTAACTGCAACTCAAACGAACATGTTTTAATTGCCATAGCTGCTAACACAAAACGAACAAGTTCAATGGTCACCTAAGTCGGCAGTGATTAGTGGTATAAGAAGAAAATCTTATAACTTTGATTTATATCCATTTTTAATCTCATTCTTTAATTTCTATTTTTGAATACATTTTAATATTAATAATAGCAAATAACATTTATGGAGCACTTATCATGTATCAGGCACTATTCAAAGCAAATGCCTTAATTCACTTAAACTCAATAAGCCTTACTCAGTAAGGTAAATAAAATTATTGCTCCATTTTACAAGTGGGGAAATTGAAGCATGTGAGTTGGTTGTTTTTGGTTTGTTTTTTAGTGGTTATGCCTCACTTCACATTGACAGAGGCAGGATTTAAATCCTAACATCAGACCTCACTTTCTTAACCACTAAATTATACTGTATATAATACAGTAGTTCGGTAGTACATATATAAAATTCACAAATAAATAAATTTGATGTGTTAGAGATCCAAGCTCAAAGTGTTTTGTTTGTTTCAGGGTTTTATGGGGTTTTTTTGTTTTTTTTTTTTACTGTTAGGAATACATGATCATAGGAATATGGAGATCAATGATATACAAAATACTGAAAGTCTTGCTCCTATGTTTAACAAGACCCTTGGTTCCACAAGACCTTTAAAAAAGGTAATATTGGGGGCTGGCCCGGTGGCGCACTGGATAAGTACGCCACTTGGGAAGCGCGGTAGCGCTCCCGCCTGAGGGTTCAGATCCCACATACAGACCGGTTCCCGCTCACTGGCTGAGCGAGGCGCAGGAGCAACGCCGAGGGTTGCGATCCCGATGCCGGTCCCCGGTCCGGTACGGGGGCAACACTGAGGGTTGCAATCCGTTGCCGGACATGGAAAAAGACAAAAGACAAAAAAAAAAAGGTAATATTGGGCCGGCCCAGTGGCACACTGGAGAGTGCACCGCTTGGGAGTGTGGCGGCGCTCCCGCCGAGGGTTCGGACCCCATGTGGAGACCGGTTCCCGCTCACTGGCTGAGCGCGGTGCAGGCGCAACACCGAGGGTTGCAATCCCGTTACCGGTCAGTAAAAAAGACAAAAAGGAGAAAAAAAAAAAAAAGGTAATATTATTTTATAATTCATATTTAGTCCTACTAACTAGGCAACTGTCTATAGTAGCTCTTGTCCTCATTTTGGACATTATATATATGCCTGGAAAGATGTTTAAAGTGAAAAACAACTGTGTATTCAATCATAATTTTCAAGAGAAAAAAATGGTCCCAAGATGCAATCACGCTTCAGTATACTGATATTTATTACAAAACAATAGTACCCCTTTGATCGCACAAATCTAATTCTCCTTAATAAGCAATGCAAGAAGAGCCAATTGAATGCATCTAAATACTCTTTAGAAAATAGTATTATAAGCATAAAAAGTCAGGCTTAATCCTCATTTCACTGAGAATTCTCAATAGCTCCAAATAATCAGTAAGAGTATGGCTAAAAAGAAGCCCATGCCTAAGCAACACAGCTAACTTATTTTTAGAGCAACCCATACCTACTTTTATAAAGAGTTTATAATACTAGTTTCAAAGTCCTCCATCTACCTTTTATAAATATTCTTTTCATAAATGTTTGTCTCCATGATGTAGGAAAAACACAGTTTGGACCTAAAGTTAGGAATGAAAATAAAAGCAGTCACTGATCTAAATGGATTAAATTATTGTGAAAATAAAATTATAATATATATGAAAACAATATATAATTCTAAGACATTAGTAATAACGATGATGAAGTCAAGTGGACAGAAAAAAGCCTTAGCAAGTAAATCAAGGGTTGGAGGAAATGCTTATCATATACTATTTGAGATAATGTTGCCAGAACTACATTTCAAAACTTGCGAAAAGCCTACACAACACCAGACCTTTAAATTTTGATAATAGAATCCAAAAATGTTACCACAGCTAATATGCTAGCAGTATGAAGTCAGTAATTCTCATTAGGATTGAGAGTTGTAGGAGATTCAAGTAGAAGAATGAACAAAACTGGAGAGATTGAATAGAAATAAGGGTTTAAGCATATTGGTGTCCAATCTTTTTATACATTACAGTGACTCAAGAAATATACAAGTATAGTACATACAATATTTCCTATAAGCATATATACTAGATATTGAGTAATGTATTCATCTATTACCTAATACTTAGCAACTGACCAAAGAATAAGTGAACTTTTGAAAAGATGAAAAATATTTGTGTGCTAATTAGTTGCTATATTTTTCCAAAAACAGTACTAGTTAATTTGGCTACCTTTGGTCCTGAAACCGGTTGGATGTTATTTTTGGAAGACATTGGATGAGGAAAGGTGTTCTGGTACGTAAACGCAGAGGAGACAGGATAACCAATCCCACAAGTTGGGTAAGTCAGTCTACCATCAATCTAAAAATAAAAACATAAAAATGATTAAGGATGAGAAATTAATTCTAATAGTATTTGCTGATCCAGGAGGCGTTAGTTCTAGTAACTAATAGTTAAGAGCATTATCTCAGAGGCCAATTTTATTTATCATGACACCACAAAACCACTGTATTATACAGCAGAAAGCTGGGATATCTTTGGCCCAGAGGCTTTTTAGAGTTGCTATGCAAGTTTGGATAGAACTACTGGGCCCACCTTTGAACCGAGTTAAAACAAAAACTTCTGAGCTATCTTGGTTCACTTTATGCCTCCTGAAAAGGGGTAGGGGCAGAGTCTTAGATCAATAGGCCAATGAGAGATAAAATAAAAATAATTTCCTGCCAGACTGAATAAAAATAAGATCAGTGTTTGGGGGCCAGCCCATGGCTCACTTGGTAGAGTGCGGTGCTGATAACACCAAGGCCATGGGTTCGGATCCCATATAGGGATGGCCGGTTCGCTCACTGGGTGAGTGTGGTGCTGACAACACCAAGTCAAGGGTTAAGATCCCCTTACCGGTCATCTTTTAAAAAAAATAAATAAATAAAAATAAGATCAGTGTTTGGGGGCCAGCCCATGGCTCACTTGGTAGAGTGCGGTGCTGATAACACCAAGGCCATGGGTTCGGATCCCATATAGGGATGGCCGGTTCGCTCACTGGGTGAGTGTGGTGCTGACAACACCAAGTCAAGGGTTAAGATCCCCTTACCGGTCATCTTTTAAAAAAAATAAATAAATAAAAATAAGATCAGTGCTCTTAAATGAACTAATTGAGATAATAATTGTCTTTGCCGCTAATTTTCAATATAGTGGCAACCACCATTAACCAGTATCATGAAAACAATGTTTATTTTTATAATAACAGGCCAACTGAAACACAAATCATAAGAAGCAATTGTGTACACCAATGGCTGCATGACAAAAATACCTTTCTCACAGCTATTTATCATCTCAGTCATTCAAGGTTAAGCCTGTCAAATTTTTTCAAGCTTGTAATTCAGCCCTAGGTACTTCTTTCTGTACCTTTTTCCAATTTAGCATCAATTCTTTCCCTTCTTCGGACATCTAGTACTATCTGATTTACCAAAGCAGATTAAAAACTCAATTAGACATCTGAAGTTTAAACCCTCTGCCAATGTCCTCCAGCCAAACCCACCAGGAACACAACTATAGATGTACAAGCTGGTTTATTGCTCGTTGCAACAGAGTTAAGACTGCACACACCCTGGGAAATAATGGGGTGTCTCAGCAAGTGGTTGTTTAAAAAGTATTTATTTATTGGATTTAGGCATATGTTAGGTGATTTAAGTGTAAGTTTAAGAAAGTGGGGCTTTGGGCCGGCCCGGTGGCGCACTGCTACAGTGCGCCGCTTGGGAGCGCAGCGGCGCTCCCGCCGAGGGTTCGGATCCCACATACAGACCAGCCGCTCACTGGCTGAGCGAGGTGTGGGCGCAACACCGAGGGTTGCGATCCCGTTGCCGGTCCAGGTCTGGTACGGGTGCGACACTGAGGGTTGCGATCGGTTGCCGGTCATGAAAAAAGACAAAAAGGAAAAAAAAAAAAAAAAAAGAAAGTGGGGCTTTGCTGTGGATAGGAAACAACTAGGAAGTGGGGATAAACATATGACTGGGTATCTGAATAAATCCTATCTAAGAAGGCAGGAGGAATGTATTAAGGCCAAAGATGTAACTGGTAAAGGAGCAGCCACTCATGTTAGCCAGGATAGGAGGAAGGTTGGCCATTTTTGTGGTTTGGCAATGTTCGTATTTTTGTCTTTGTTCAGACATGATTATGGAGTGGTCTCGTTTTTGTCCTGATCTATCACAGTAACAGGGTGACCTTATCTGATGTTGATATTCTATGAAATTGTTATGTTCTACAGGAAAACCCCAAGGCCCTCTTGTGTGTGCTATGCAAGCTCCTAGCAGCACCTAGGCTTAGCCACCTCATAGCACCAGGCCATCTCTTGGATATAAGGAGCTGCTTTTCTTATTCTTCCAACTTATTTCTTGCAAGGAAAACACAAAAGACCTCATGCTAGAAGCTAGAGTTTCTTCCAACTCTAACCAGTTTCTTCTAGAATCCAGACTTGACAATTCTGCTAACAGGGCTTATCTTTTTCTTTCTTTTCTTTTTCTGATGGAATTCAGTTTACATTTTTTCCATCATAGTTCCAAACTTGAACTCAAAACCTGAATTCTCTCTTCTTGAAGTCTCCTAAATATTATGTGTGTGTGTATGTGTGTATTTTAAAGTTTTTCAACTTATTTAGAATTAAAAGTAATGTAATAAAGAGTTAGTACTGAATGATATCTATACCCAGTAAAGTCTTACAAAGAAGTGTGTCCTTCAAATATAGTCACTTTGTGAAGAGCAAGTATACCTATGTCCCACTTCCAAGGGTAACTGAAACTCTACTTCAATGCTAATAATTGTAGGAACCCAGTTTGTATCGGGGCCAGCACCTTAAGTCATGGAGACTTCCTAACAATCTGGGAATACTGTTGCTTTGGAAATACCCTAAGATCTCTTAAATCTTACCACATTCAGGTTAGGAGAAATTCCACTTCTGATTGTATTGCTGCTAGAATGTGCAGGTGGAGTGGTAGAAGGTCCCAATACATCTTGCTTTCTCACTAGCTGATTTTCATTTAGCTCTTTATTTAACCATGTGATTACTTAAATAAAAGAACAAGAAGCAAGGTAAAGAATTTTATTTGACTTTTTTACTTTTCTAATCATTTTTAACATTTAAAAGTTATATTAAGATTTTTTTAATTTTAAGTTTTTATAACTACCATATATCACAGGGGAACAATACAGGTTCACCTAAATTTTTGCCATTAAAGATTTTTATTTTAGCAACTGCCACATAGGATTCCTTATTCTATTACTCTCAGAAGTACGTGTCTCTGCCACTCAAGCATCTCTTTCAAAGCTTTTACTTCTAGAATATCTTACAGTTTAAGTTTGCAATCCTATGTCTGATATCTAGTATTAGAAACTGGGAAAATGTTAGTTAAAAGCCTCATCTTATATTTTAGTTTCAAATTATTCATATTACAACTATTAGATAAACACAGCAACTAAAAAAAAGTAGTGAAGAATTTAAACAATAAATTATAGTCAGTATTTTCAACACTTTTAATTTTGGGTTACTGACACATGTGATATGATATCCTTTATAATGATGATAACTTACAGGGCGAATGATGTAACTTACTATAGCAAAGACGTTAAAACAGTATGTTTAAAGCAGAAATTATTCAGATGTACCAATAGCTTGATTTACCTACACTTTTATGAATTCAAATAAAATTTTCAGATGAATAAAACTACAAGCCTCATTTACATAAAAATGTAACATACTCACACTTTTCATTATTTTTTAGAAGCTGTTTGCTTTCTTCAAGTTTTTGAACTGTAGCTTCTAATTGTTCTTGTAATTTGCATACCTGAAATATGTCAATCCTCACAATAAGTCAAGAAAATAAGTTAAAATAAAAACTGAAGAAATGTGTTATATTAATTAAATAATTAAATGATTACTACTATTATTGAATGAGAATAGAGGAATTAATTCAACTATGTAATAAAATATTTACATGTGAAAATATACATACATATACTCATATAAGTGTAATCAAGGTATTTAGATCATGATAACTAACTTTTCAAACTGAAATAGGTTATTAACTTCTGTTAAATCTATTCATCTTCTTTTGTTAAAAAAAAAAAAAGGCCAAGGCCATTCTCTAATACAACAAAGTAGAAATTTTAAAAATACATCTCAGGAAGCTTGTTATACTTTACAAATAAAATAGTCACAACACAAAAATATAAAATATTAACTACCTCTTGCTCTTTAATTCGGAGAGACTGTCCAACATCTTGTAATTCCTTTTGTTCCTTTTGTAATTTTTCCTCCTTCTCAGCCAAGAGTTTTTCTTGCTGAACAGTAACTGTATTCTTCAGTTTCAATTTACCCATTAGAGTTTTCAGATCCCCTTGTAACTTCTTTATAATTTCATTTGCCTGTAAAGAACTTCATATGTAAATCTCTATATAATCTAATGAGATATTAATATTTTATTAAATTTTTAAAACAAACCTTCAGAAGTTCTGCTGATAATGATTTTATTGTAGCTTCAAGTTTTCCTAGTTGTACCTGATTTTTCTCACCATTTTCTTCTAAAACCACCTGATTTTTAAAAATAAATAAATAAATAATTAGGACATGTGTTGTGTTGGAAAAGCATTACTTGTAAATGTGATCATCAATTTGTTTAGAAAAATTTAAAAACAGACCTTTTGCTCCTGGATTGTATCAAATGCTTCTTTTGTTCTTAAAACAAGCTGATCCTTATCTTTGATTTCCTGTTCTAAAACTGCCACTTTTGTCTGTAGCTGATTAATATGCTTTTCTTTCTCATGGCATTCAGCATCTAGTGTAGAATTCTCTCTTCGCAAAGAGAGTACTTCTTGCTTAGTCCGCTGTAGCTCCTAGAGGCAAGAAAAAAGAAATTATGCATTATGAAAAAGAGAAGTTGGCTGGTCTGGTTATTTATAGTTAAGTTTTTTAAAATAACCAAAATGTCTTTCATAATTTTAAACTTCTAATACAGATTTTTTCAAAAGACCCAGAAATCTCTCTAATGATATGTGTAACATAGATTTGGAATACAGTTGTAAAATACTCTACTATCTAATTCGATCATATAAAGGGAATATAAAACAATCCTGATTTATGAATAAATTGCTACAACTTTAAAAAAACTAGTAACAAGAATTTTCCAGTGTCTCCCCAACTGATTCTAAGGGGTTAGAGCCACCATCTAAAGTTAACACTTTTTTCTGTCGGCTATATGTACAGATCTTTTTTTAAAAGGGGGCTCATACTGGGCAGTTTTATAATCTACCTTCTTCACATAATATATTACAAATATTTTCCCATGTCAACAAATATGTTAACATTTCTGGATTTCCTTTTGGTTCACTCATTAAGGCAAAAACATGCAAACAATATCTGTTCATTAAAAATAGAATTTAATAAATCTAGAATAGGTCACTTCCCAAATAGCTAATACCAACCCAAACGTTGCTGGTACACAAAAGTCCAGTATACAATACTCCCAGATAGTTTTAATTTTTAACAAAAATTTTTAAAAATGACTTCATAGAATTATACTATAGTGGTTTTAGAAGAATAGACTTTGGTATCAGACAGAATTCAAATCCTGGCTCTTTTACTCTGTGATCTTGGGAATTACTAAACCTCCCTAAATCTCAGTTCACTCATTTGTAAAACAGAGATAATATCAACTACATCATAAATTATTTTATTTAATCTTCTCAAAAATCCTTATGTAAATTGCCTAACACATTGGCTGGCACACAGTAAATACTAAATAAATGGTACTAATTATTTTTAGGGCACTAATGCCTAAAAAGTATAATTTAGCATAATTAACAGAACATTCAAAGGTCGAAGAAAAAAAGTTCCCAGGACTCATAATTTGTAAGTCTAATACAAATCCTGGAAGAAATATTGATTAGATTATATAAAAACCAACATAAAGAAGTCTGTATATACACTGGCCAGTTTCACGGCTAAAATATAAGAAATCATATAGCATTATAATTAAGCATTTAGACTACCAACGAACCACGAAGTCTGAAATGTTTAACACCAACTATAATAATTGGTGTGGAAGGTGAAGTGTTTAAGGAGAAAAATTGAAGACATCTATTATCCCAGCAGAAGGCTATGAGGATCTGAACATAAAATTGGTCAGGCTTTAGAGAATAATATTGGTGATCTTTGTATTTAAATATAATAAACAAAAAAACTACATGTTTTCTGATAATTCATATGACAGTAATACATAATAATGCTAAGAAAGTCTATCATCAGTGCCAAAGCATCAACAAACGTGCCACTATTACAAGACTTAAAAAACTTCTCTGTTGCCTAAGAGAACAAGGTAGGTTCTCATCCTCATTCTTCCACTGACTGGCTATGTGATCTTAGGCAAGTTACCGATCCTCTCTGTGCCTTAGTTTCATCATCTGTAAAGCGGCAATAATAATACCTACCTTAAAGAATTGTTATAAGAATTAAATGTTAATATAAGTAAATCACTTAAAGCAGTGCCTATCACACAGCAAATGCTCAGTAAGCATTAGCTATTATCTTTACTATTACTATTATCATTATCATTACTGGACATTGAACGCCATACAGTTGCTTGATATGTTGAGTAGCTGAAGAAAGAACCAGCAGCCCTGTCAACACTGAGTACCCTAAGAGATACAGATGCTGCTAATATTAAAAATACCCTGAAAAATCTGAGAGCTATTCCAGTAAGCTGTTCTTGGAGACCCTAACTGAAAACATCCAAGTTTACCTCCATTCTGTTATAAATTAGCCCTTTTTATCAATTTTCAGATTCTCAATTTTCTTTGCATTTCTGAACTGATTACCCTAACATCACAAAGTTCTTTACAGAGCATCCGAAGAAATACCACCCACATAAGTAATAAAGTAACCAAATTAAAATAAAGTGACCAAATTAAAATGTTCTTTCAAATGGCGGGGTGGAGGAGGGGAGACCAACATGCAATACCTCTTCGACACCAGAAAGTTTTGCTTTAAGTTCTCTAATAGTGGAGTCTCCTTTATATTTCCTTTCAGTTAGGTCTTTATTAGCTGCTTCTAATTCAGACAACCTGTTTTGTAGCTGGTGAATATTTTGTTGATGGACGACTTCTAAATCTTTTTTCTGTTGTTCATGCTGCTGTTGATATTGAACTTGTGCCTATTATATAAAAAAATATAGTACCAAAATTCAAAGAAAAAAATCAGAAATACAAATTTGAAAAGATTTGATGAAAAAAATTGTAACTTCTGTATAATTATTAGATTTCCCTGTTTTAAAGGTCTATTTTCAATCATAGATTTCATGAAGAAGTAGATAAACAGAGGCAAATTTACCACCATAATCTTGTTCATAATTTCTGCTTCTTCTAAACCCACATACGTTTAGAAGTAATGGACCTCAAGTTAAGAAAAGAATGATATATGATTAAGTACAAAAAGCAACTGCAAAATACTAAATATAGAATGAACCTACTTGTATAAAAAAAAATGAGCGACTACATAAGAACTTTCAGTTTTCACTTTAAACACTATTACATTGTTTCAGTTTTTACAATCAGTACATATAATGTTTTACAATGGAAAAAAACACCTAAAATTGTAAAATTGGCAAGTTTTGTTCATTAGACCAATCTCATATTTAGTAGTGACATTTTACCAGAAATAAAATTTGAAGATGGTTGTAGCTGTGCAATCTCTGGTGCCTGTATCATACCACAAACCCATCTTAACAATTTCTATTAACGAACACTATCAAATCCTAAATACCTTTTAAAAATAAGTATGCTTTTCTGATTATGAAAGTTAAACATGCTCTTAAATCACAAATAACCCTTAATCCATCCAGGGAACCATTCCTAATGTTTAGGAGTATTCCTTTCATTTATATATTTATACTGACGTCCCGCATAAAACACAATATACATACTCAAATTTAATGAATTAAGATCAAGCTATTTATACAATTTAACCATGCTTTTTATTCTCTTAGCATTTATACCTTCTTACATCACTAAAAAACTCTTTGTAAATACTTTAATAGCTATACAACATTCCATCCCATGGCTACTCCATAATTCATTTAAACTCTGCCCTACTAGGACATTTAGTTTCTAATTTTTCACAATTACAAATAAAACTATGATTAATATATTTGCACACAGACATACACCCAAAATTCAGTTTATTTCCTTATGACTGATTATAGGTTAAAGAATATAGACAAGTATAAATCTTGATATACGTTCTAAAACTGCAATACAGAAAAGTTGTACCTATTCAAAATTCCTACCACTAAGGCAAGAGAGTGTCCTTCTCATAAGACACTTTGAGAATTTTATATTACTACTCCAGAAATTCCCTCATTTTTGGAAAGCTGGAAAGGAGAGAAGGAACAAAAGAGAAAAAACAGGAAGGAGTCCATATAAAATTGAATAGACAACCTGAGAAGAAAACACTGAAGAAGCAATCAAAACCAAAAAAAAGAGCAAGCTGGTAAAGATGCTAATTGTAACTGTTTAAGAGGGTAATCAAAGACACTAAAAGCAAAAGAGGGCAAAGGCAGTGAAAATACAAAACTGATTTTATACCAGTGATCATCAGAACTTTTGGGATTTGTCTTAAAAAAAAAAAGAAAGAAAAGTGTAAGGGGTAGAATTATGAGGTTTATATTTTCTATTTTGTTCATTTCTAAATCACTTGAATATTTTAAAAAATATATATATAAGAAAAATATTTTCATTCTGAAGGAAAAAAATAATCTTTGGAGAGAGAGTTTCAAAATTATAGAAAAGTAATAGAGCCCAATAGAAAAGGGAGAATTTGTAGAGGTGAAGTCAATATTTGTCAAAACAATATTCTATAGATGTTTTAATCAGAAGAGCATGCAATAGTCTTAGATAAACATTAGGTGAGAAATATGTTTCGGGATGGACTTACGATGATAAGAATTGGAAAACAAACATCTGTAGAAAATTCTATGAAGTAGAAAACTGAATAGAGAAGTCAGAATCAAGAAAATAATACATAAAACAAAAGGAAGATGAGTTATTCTATTTGTTGCTAGAACTTTCCTCACAGAAAAGAAGATACTATAAAAAAGAGACATCGGTGTAGAAATGATTAAAACTATTCAGTATATTATTTTTAAATGTAGGGGAGCTGGCCAGTTAGCTCAGTCGGTTAAAGCACAGCCTTCTCACATCAGGGTCACAGGTTCAGATCCCCATACCAGCCAGCCACAAATAAATAAATAAATAATTAATTAAAATGTAGAGATTTGATGAAAACATGGGAAATAAGTACAAACATAAAGAAAAACAAAATACACATGAATCAAATTTACCCTAACTTTTCAAATGCCCTAAGATGGTACCACAGATTTAATGTCCACTTGAGAAGTGGCAAAAGCAGATAATATATTTGTTATTGTGTTCCCTATGACATTTGGGGAAATCTTCAAAATTGGGAGGAGACAGTTTACCTGCCCCAACAGATTTCTATAGAGACACAAAATTGGTCTAATTTGGGAAACAGTACTTCATGGCAGTGGTTATCAAAGTGTGGTCCTTAGACCAGAATAATCAATAGCACATGGGAACTTGTTAGGAAATCAAATTCTTAGACTCCACTCCAGGCCTACTATATCATAGACTCTGAGGATGGAGCTCAGCAATCTATTCTAATGAGCTCCCCAGGTGATTCTCATGCACACTAAACTTTTAGAACCACTGCCTTATAGAATATCTATCAGCAAGAAGAGAGATGTTGGCCTGGTTTTAATGTCCCAAAGGACTGCTTGACAATCCTATTATAAAATGCAATAGAGAATGCAAACAAATCCCTCAGTCACTTTGGAGTTACAAACAAATACACTTAAGAAGTGACTTTTAGAACCTAACTTGCTTGAAAATGAAGCCAAAAAAAAAAGTAGTAAATAACTGAATTTAATGAAATAGGAGGAAAAAAGAGTACACAATTAATAAAATGAAAAACTGGTTCTTCAAAAACACTAAAAAACAGACAAACCAGCAAGTCTCATAAAACACGAATTAAGAACATAAAAGAAATGATAGAGATTAAAAAAATCAAAAGACAGTATTATGATATTGTGGTAATACATTTAAACACACACATGAAATGCATGGCTTTTTTGGAAATATAAATTAACAAAACTAATTCAAGAAAAAACAGAAAATTCAAACAGACAATTATCACGGAATAAATGGGGAAACAACTTAAAGATAAATGCCTCAAATAGGCACCAGATCCAAACGATGTTAAAAGCCTAATTGTATCAAACCTTCAAAGAATAGATAATTCCTTGTTATTTCACTGATTCAAAGCATAGAGAAAACTAGAAAATGTTCTCATTCATCTCATGAGGCTAGCATAATTCTAATACCATAGTCTATAGCCCACAATTGTAATAAGCACAGTAAGATGGGGGAAAATGGCAATATCAGACCAATGTCACTCATGAGTATAAATACAAACATCCTAAATTAAATATTACTGAATTGATCCACAGTGAATTAAAAATTCCTATGACTATTTTTAAGTATTATTCTATGAATTTTAAAATGGTTCAACACTTGGAAATCTACTGTTATAATTTATTACATTATTATATTAAAGAGAAAAATATGATTATTTGGTTAGATACCCAAAAACAATTTCATTTGACTTAGCACTCTTTGGATTGAAACTCTTAGGAAGCAAGGAACAGAAGGAAACTCTCTCAAATGCAAAGCAAACATCACACCTAATGGTGAGACATTTTAGTCATTTATTAAAAAAAGACTACAACAAGAAAAAGATTCCACTATTCAGCACTTTTTTGAACAAGGAAAAAAGAAAGACACAAATCTTAAGAAGAGACAAACTACTATTTTTTACAGTTTATATATCTTCTGGAAAAACTAAGAGAATCATCTCCAAAACTATTAGAATTCATATATAAATTTAGTAAAGATATGACATTGATATATACTACTAATAAGCAATTAGAAAGTTTAACCACAGTGGCAGATGTGGGGGAGTGGATGCTCCTATTTATACAGCAAAAACCTGTAAAATACCTAGACCAAAACATTGTTTAATAGCACTGTAAAAGAAAGAGAAGGAAAGAAGGGATGGAGGGAAATAGAGTGAACTATAAGCCTATTTTAAACAAATAAGGCCTGAATAAATCTTTACATTATATGAGAAAACTCTAAAGATATCAGTTCTGAACAATAGTCTAGAGACAAGCCCAAATACATAAAAGAATTTAGTATACAATAAAGGTAGTATTTTAAATCACTGGAGGAATATGGTATTGGAACAACTGCTTGATGTCAAAAAAAAACCCACCTCATATTGTATTCCAGAAAAATATATTCCAAATAAAGAGCTAAATATAGCATGAAAATTATAAAAATATTAGAATATTGGAGAATATTTTTCATAACCTTGGGGTGACAAAGGCTTTCCAAACACGAAAGGAAACCTTAAACCACAGAGGCAATGTTTGACAGATTTGAAGACATTCAAATGAAAAGGATTGTACAAGGCCAAAGATCCTGGTAATTGGCACATGACAGGCTGGGAGAAAATGTTTATAATACATATGATAGATAAGGTATTATATACTTACTTTATACCATTAAGAAATGAAAAGGCAAGCCATAGACAAAAATATTAGCAATGTATATGTCTGACAAAGGATTTATGTCCAGAATATACAAAGAATTCCTACAAATCTATAAGAAAAATACTAATAGGCCAATTTTAAAATGGGCAATGACTGAATGGACACTTCACATGAGAATATTCAAGTAATCAATATGCATATGAAAAAGTGTTCATTATTATGAGAAAATATTACTCACCCACAGAATGGCACTGTGAACTGGTATACCTACTTTGGAAACTGGCAGTTTCTACTAAAGCTAAACGTATGTCTACACTAGAACCCAGCCATTCCAATCCTAGATACATACCCAAGAAAAAAGAGTACATATGGCCACGAAAGGACATGTACAAGAATGTTCACGGCAGTTTAATTAATAATAGTAGTAAAATACCAGAAACAATTCAAATACATACAAACAGGAAAATAGATAATGATATAGTCAAATAATAGAATATTACATGACAATAAGAAGAAATACACAAGAACATAGTTGAACCTCAAAGATACTGTATTATGCCGAGTGAAAGAAGCCATACACAAATAAATACATACTATATGATTCCATTTATATGAAATTCAAGAAAAGGCAAAACTAATGAATGACAGAAGTCAGAAGTGTGATGACCTCCCATGGGAGTATTATATGGATTGAGAAGGCACACAAGGGACCCTAGAGACGTGCTACAATTTTCTGAATCTTAATTTGGGTGAAAGTTACATACACAAAAACTCATCAAGCTATACCCTTAGGAGGAAACATCTAGTAAAGTATATAAAAACAAAAATAAAATTGAATATTAAAAAAGCTATAACAGAAAAAGTAAAAAAGAAATCCACAATACAAAGCAATAGAAAATGATAATCACACAGAAAAAGGGAACAAAAGATATTAAAAAGTAATCCAGAGAAGAAATAAAAATAGTCAAAAGTTATATTAAAAGATGCTTATCTTCACTAAAAAAAAAAGGAATATAAATTAAAATAAGTACAACCTTAATACCTATCAGGTGGCAAAGAGTAAGAAGGTTAATAATGTCAAGAGCGTGCAGAAATAAGTATCCTCATACACTATCTTTGAGATTCCATTTGGTACAACCTTTTTGGGTGGCAACTTTGCAGTATACATCAATATTTTATATGTATATGTTGCAATCTCATTTCTAGGGACAAAGGATGTTCACTGTAGTACTGTTTTGCAATAAACAAAATTCTGAAGTATTTAAATGTGCTCTAGTTGGGTAAGAAGTTAAATAATTTAAATTACATTCAAACAATGAATACTATGCAACCACTAAAAATAAATATCTGTACTGATATAAAATGACATCTATGATGTGTCAGTATCATGTCAAATGAAAAAAAAGTTACAATCAATATATCCAGTAAGACCCATTGGTATAGAAGAAAACCAAAAACCCACTATGTGTGTACCTATACAGCTATAATTATACAATTTGGTTATAAATTTATAAATAAGTACTTATATATTGCATATTATTTACATATAGATAGAGAAAAGTCTGGAAAAACACACATCAAAAGGTTTATAGACTATCTCCTGGGTAGGAAGTCTTTATAGATTATCTCTGGAAATTAAAGAAAGACTTTTAATTTTTATTTTATATACTTCTGTAATGTTTAAAAGATTTAAAGCAAGCATAAATTACTTTTATAATTAATAAATGACCAAAAGCAATTTTATTTTTCCAGTTTCCTTTAACATTCTTACCTGCAAGGCTTTTTCCTTCTCATTTGTCAGTTCCTGAGAATGCTTATTTGTCAGTGCTGCTGTGTGTGATGCCCATTCATTCCGTAACTTATCTAATTCTTGGATCTTTTCTGATAATGTCTGTATTAGAGTTCAATACAAAATGTTAAGACAGTCTTCTGAATATGTTATACTTCTGACTAGAACATAGCGATATTTGCGAGGATATGAAAGAATAATGTGCAGCTTTTCAAGACATACCCAAAGCCTTTTCCTGAACAGATTTTTTTAATTTGAGGAAATCAATATTAGAATAAAGGCAATTTGGGAGTTAAAATGGCCCACAGGTCAAGTTTAACTATATTTAAGCTACTAGTTAAATCTGGCTCTTCACTATGCAATCCTCTCTGACATTAAGAAGTAAAGCAATCCAGGGTTGAGTAAGTCGGTCATAAAAAGTAGTTCACCTATTATACATAAAACCCAGTTACATGGTCCCCAAGAGGGTCATGTTGTGCAGGGATATTTTCTGCCTGAAGCCATGAAGCTTATCAGATACTTTGGCTCTCATTTCAAAAACTAGGGGCAAAAATATAGTAGTTATGATTGAAATGATGCTCAGTCTATCAGAGGAATTAATTCTAAACATAACAGAAGGAAGGGAAAGGTTTAGAAGATAGCAACAGAGGAACGAGGTGAAAAAAAGGGAGCAGAGAACTAATATGTGACAAATACTATACATTATCTTATTTAATGAGGTTCTGGAGGGAATATATTGGGAATAAACAAAATGTTTGGGTTGAATAAAATATCTAAAAGAGAAAGTATCAGATTAAGATAATTAACTGGTAAGGGAAGGATGGCAAAAGGAGAGGAAATTCAATGGTGGCATGCTCTGAAAGATAATACACAAAAGCTTGGACCTGAGTCAAGAAGCAATTCAGAGCCAATATCTGGATGACTTGCAAAGAGAAAATGAAATCTGAATTACCTTTTGTGTGAAGTTCAGTTGCCTAGTAACCTCATCTAGTGAATGCGTCAAAGATAATTTTTCTTCCTATTTATAAAAATAAAATTAGGCAGTTTACAATTCAATCATCTCTAGCCCAGAAGCCAAGCTACTCAGTGTAACAAAGTAAAGCATCAGCATCATCCTGGAAGCTTGTTAGAAAAGCAGAATTTCAGGTTCCATTTCAGACCTTCTAAATGATAATCTACATTTTAACAGAATCTCCAGATGATATGTATACCATTAAACTTTTTTTTTCAAAAAAAGATGACCGGTAAGGAGATCTTAACCCTTGACGTGGTGTTGTCAGCACCACACTCTCCCAAGTAAGCTAACCAGACATCGCTATATAGGGATCCGAACCCGTGGCCTTGGTGTTATCAGCACCACACTCTCTCAAGTGAGCCACGGGCCGGCCCTTGTATACCATTCAACTTTGAAATGTACTGATCTACAGCATCTAACTAAAAAGACTTTCTAAAAACTCTTAAGAGGTATCCCCATTTTGTTTCCTTGTGCCATATACCTTATATACCACTTTGTAATTACCAAGACACTTTCATATATTTTATCTCATTTAAGATGGACTAGATATCTACCAGCTGATGAAACCATGACACAAATGTTTAAGTGATCTGCCCAAGGTCACAGAAAATTATTAAAAATACTGGGACCTAAGCTTCTCTATTCCTGGTCCAGTTCTATCCTTGTTGTATCTCGACTAAATGAAAACAATAAAATAAATTCTTGTGGGGGAAGGAGGGAGGGAAAAAATAAGTTCATTATATGTTATAAAACTTTATTTGGAAAACAAAAACTAACGGCAATATAGCTATACATTAATTTATCAAAGACCTTTGGTACTTATTTAAAAAAAAATAACTTATAACTTAAATTTAAATCTTACCTTGCTACATTTTAAACAGCCTGCTAGAAATTTCTTTATCTCCACATCACTCCCAGGTAAAAGTTTTAGTGAAAGGTGTGTAAGATGCTTAAAAGGATTTGTCTCTATCACATTTAAAAATGCAGGTGAGTTATCCAAAATAGCTGCTGGAGAAACTAACTGTAGCAAAAACCTTTGAAAAGAAAATGTTACATTATAACACACTTACAAGATAGTGAAACTCTCCCATTGAATCATAATTCCTCTACTTAGAAAGATCAGGAAAGGAAGTATATTAAAAACACAGAAGCCAATATGAAAGGATTCCCAATGGTAAAAGATAAGATGAACACTGATCAAACAAAGTGAATACATAAAAGTCCATGAGTTCACAACAAGATGCAGCTGAGGGGGGACAGAGAGGGGAAAAAAAGCAAAAACTAAAAACAAAAACTCAAGGGCCGGCCCGGTGGCGCAGTGCTACAGTGCGCCGCTTGGGAGCGCAGCGGCGCTCCCGCCGAGGGTTCGGATCCCACATACAGACTGGTTCCCGCTCACTGGCTGAGCGAGGTGTGGGCGTAACACCGAGGGTTGCGATCCCATTGCCGGTCCCGGTCCGGTACGGTACGGGCGCGACACTGAGGGTTGCGATCCGTTGCCGGACACGAAAAAAAAGACAAAAAAAAAAAAAACTCAATGAGTACTACAGAAGTAAGTACAGTACCAGCTCCTTACTCTGATAATTTGAAAGTAAGAATTAAGCATTTATCCTTTCCTATATGAAATTTCAGAGTAATCAAATAGACATCATTGATGAGGGAAAATTCTTCTTTATAGAACTATACCTAATAAACATAGACAGAATAACAGACTTAGCATTTTGTAATTCCTAACGAAATAACTGATTCAAACAATCAACAACTGATGAAACCAACAAATAAAAGGCTGACAGTGAACTCTATAATGAAAGGATCAGGTATTAGCACCACAAGAATATGAATGAACACACACACACAATATCTTATTCTTCCCTTTTTCCAAGATCATTACAAAAAATACCTGACATTGCTAAATATTTCAGATAACTTTGGTGGTTTTCTCAAAACATGAAAATTAAGGTATAAATGTTTCTGATTCTAATTCTAAAATTTAATGGGGTCGTAATCCCAGTTTTAAAAATAAACAGGAATACTTATAACCTAAATATTATTTCCATTATATGTTAGTACATGTAGAATATTTTGCCATCAACTCGTCTTCAAAGAGCATGTCTTGAAAGAAGTTTAATAACGTAGTGACCTCACGTAACTTACCTTGGAATTTCTTTGGCATGTTCTTGAGTACATTGCTGAAGGAGATCTATAAATTTTTGTGGAAAAGCTAAGAAGTCTACCAGAAGACCTTGCTGGAATTTTAAACTATTTAAAAGACAAGAAAAGAAATTTTTTAAAAAATCTAATTACTATCTTTAATTATAAATACCCTAAGATTCTTTTTTTATTTACTGAATGCCCATTATAACCAAGAAATTAGGTAGGGATTTTTATAGAACTTATTCAATAAGATGGAAAAGGTCAATAAATTTAGTTAAAGTTCAAAATTCTGAGCTGTTTTAAGGAGAATTCAGATTATCCATGAAAAATTTATTTTCAAAAAATCCTGAATAATTACAGTACAAATAGCCCAGTATTCCCAACACAACTAAATGTTCCTAATAGGTATGTGTTTCAAAGAGAACAGTATCAAGACATTGAAAAAACTTAGAAACTTACTTATGCCTGAATTAAACATAAGACCAGAAAAAAAATTTAGTTACCTTTGAAAATCTTCCTCAGATATAACAAGGTTATACAGGAAAAATGGATCCGTATCATCAGTCAGACGGATAACTAAATCCTAAAAGAAAGAGTGTTGTTTTTTAACGTTCTCAGTAGATCTAGCTTTTAGAGTAATTTCTTCCTTCTTGGAAGTAAAATGATCCAATAACACAGTTAAACTTCAAGTAGTTTTGTTTTCTGGCGCTGCTGGTTTTTTATTAGTCTTTGGAGACTTACAATCTTAAACAGGGGTAGATATTCTGCTCCTTGTGAGCCATATGGGGGTCTGTAGAAGTCAACTAAATGCTAGGAGTTGAAAGTTTAGGAATATCATCCTATCAGAGGCTTACAGAAATTTGGACCCAGCCTTTGCTGCACTACGAAACCATGACAAAAATATTCTTTACCACTGCACATACCACAGTCAATACATTTTCAGTTTCCCTCAAGATAACTGGTCTGGCATTTCAAAAGTGGCAAATATATCAGCAGGAATAATAATCATCCACCCTAGAAAAGGAAGGATCTTTTGTCAATGAGGCAGAGGATAGAAGTATCAGGTGACAGGATGCCAGGGCTTTTTCCAAAGGGCCTATTCTCTCCTACTCTAGGTGGCCACTGACGTGGAACCCCATCTGTTTTCAGTTTCAAGTGAAGTGGGTACCTTTCAAAAAAACCACATCCCAGGCCATTAAATTTGTACTGCAGCAGATCATCACAGCAGCTAAAGCTGACAGAAAAGTACATGAAAATTATGTACTTCAGAAAATACGAAAGTACTTCAAAAAATTCATGGGAAAATAGAATTAAAAGATAATACAAATCTACAATCTTTCCATAAATTTTCTGAAGTTTCTTCATATTGGTGCAAGGAAAACAGGACATAATTACAAGATGATGGAAGACTAATAAAGAACTAAGCATTCAAGTTAAGAATCAGTTTGAAATAAAATCTTCTCACAGCTACTGACGAACTGCTAGAGTCCTAGAAAAATCTAAATCACTTATGAGTAGAGCTAGAAAATAGATAAAGGTCCAGCTAGCATAAAGAATAATATGTAAAAAGTGTAATATAAAATCTCTACCCTGGAAAATTAGCAATCTGGGTATTTGCTCTGCCTCAAAATGCCCTGTTCTTAATCAGTTTCTATTTAAATACTTCTTGAAATTCACTCCAGAATGCTACTTTTTTAAAAAAAAACGAAGCTACTACTAATACTTCTAGGACCTTGAATGCGTTCAGGGAAACCTATGACACAGATCAGGCCAGTTAACTCACTTGCTTAGAGGGTGGTGCTGATAACACCAAGGGCTAAGGGCTCACACCCCCATAACAGGCAGCCACAAAAAAAAAAAAAAAAAAAAAAAAAAAAAAAAAAAAGCTATGACTGATGCTCTAAATGTTTCTGTTCAAAAGGTAAAGCAAAAGATTCAAGAATATCTCCCTGCAGTACTTTATCTGTTCTCACTTTTACAACAGAAAATGACAATTCTATAAGGTCAGCAATATATATTATTGGAACTTTTAAGTGCGCTGGACAAACCTAAGGAGAATGTCATTCTAACCCCCAATTCGTTGTGTGTGCTTTAGAAACATATAATTATCTTTCAGTTGTTGTCTCAGTAGATTCCACCACCCCAAATCTGCAACAGTTACAAATTGGCCCAAAACTAAAAAGCAAAGATGGGCATAACAAAAGATCTCAAATTCTTAAAGAACAAAAATAACTACCTACAATGTACAGAAGAACAAAAATAACTACCTACAATGTACAGAAATTATCATATTTCAAAAAATAAATAAAGGGGCCGGCCTGTGGCTCACTCGGGAGAGTGTGGTGCTGATAACACCAAGGCCGCGGGTTCGGATCCCATATAGGGATGGCCGGTTGCTCACTTTGGTGAGCGTGATGCTGACAACACCAAGCCAAGGGTTAAGATCCCCTTACCGGTCATCTTTTAAAAAATAAATAAATAAATAAATAAATACCAACCTTTCTGTGAACTGGATTAGAAACTGATTGTAGTTCAATGCTCACTCTAACACTTACTCTCCTGTATGAAAAGACATGTCCAACTATCAGAAACATTTACATGAAATGAGTTATCTCTATCAATTGTATTGACTGAAGTTTTCAGTCTTAAGCTACAAGACTTTACACAGGGGTTGTACGAACAGATGTTTGAAAAGCACACTAGACGGGCCGCCCGGTGGCGCACTGCTATAGTGCGCTGCTTGGGAAGTGCGGTGGCCCTCCCGCCGAGGGTTCGGATCCCACATACAGACCGGCCGCTCACTGGCTGAGCGAGGGGCGGGGACAACAC
Organism: Galeopterus variegatus; assembly: GCF_000696425.1. Classification (NCBI taxonomy): domain Eukaryota; kingdom Metazoa; phylum Chordata; class Mammalia; order Dermoptera; family Cynocephalidae; genus Galeopterus; species Galeopterus variegatus. The sequence continues at coordinate 156,773 of NW_007728024.1, read as the reverse complement.
CAAGGGTTGCGATCCCGTGGCCGGTCCCGGCCCGGTACGGGCGCGACACTGAGGGTTGCAATCCGTTGCCGGTCACGAAAAAAGACAAAAAAAAAAAAAAAAAAGAAAAGCACACTAGATGTGAAGTTTAAGTTCTTATTGTTCGTTCCACTAGTAAGTAAGCTAGTAGTTTTTAACCTAAGGCTAAATTTTTCTCACCTGTGAAATGGGGACGTAAACATTAAATGATATAAATGATATGGTATGCCTAGTACTAGCCTGGTATATAATCTTACTGCCCTAATTATAAAATAGCATCTATTGAAAGACAAACCATCAATTTAGTAACAACTTTTCACATATAAACAATTACCATTTCAAATGATCAAACTGATTTATAAGAGATTCCATTTTAAAAACTTAAAATATGAATATTTGAATGTTTAAAATGTTTAAAATCAAGATAATAACATTCACTACCTTTGTTTATGCATACACATAATGTTTTTTCATATCCACAAACCAAATCTGCTTAATATATCCTCTACACCATATATCCACAGAAGTACTGACAACAAGTTTATTATTATCTATCTTATCCTAGAGTAACTCTAGGCCCTGACAGGGAAAGATCATAGCATTCTACCTCCTATGCTGCATCTTAAAAAGTCCAGTATTGAACAGAGGCATATAAATAAAGATGCTCATAAACATTAATCAAATTGAGCAAAAATATCAAAATAATCCAGAAAATAAAGGCGAAAATTAGTGAAAAACATCTCTGCACAGTGGTTTTCAAACTATTCTACTAGAATCAAGTAACAATGGTCTTTCTCTGATGTGCAAGGAAAAAAAAGTAAACTGACAAATAGAACTTGTTCAATTTTAAGCTATTCTTCCCAAGATTTGTTTTAAACCTTTTCCACATTCTACCACTTACCTACTACAGAAGTAAAAAGTATAGCCAAAGCAACTGAGTAGCTTAGAAATAGTCGACCAAGGCTAGATTCAACTGTATGGATGTTTTTATGCTCTGATTTGTAATTTGATACTGGTTTAAAATGTACCATTTTAGTTAGATTTCTTATTGAACATATATATGATTGGATGCTAAATCTTGGCTCATATGACAAGGTTAAATGCTACCATAACTTTTATCTGTTATCTCAAAAGGAACAAGAAGCACTAGTCTACACCACAAAGATAGAATTATTTTTAAAACAAGAGTGTGTTGTTTCTACTTTTCCAGTATCTAGAACAATGTATGTGAAATACATTACAGTCCTATTCCAATTCCTTAAATTAAGCTTTCTTTGAGGAAAATACCCTCAATTTCCTAATTTGTAAGCTAAGTGAATTCAGTTAGAAGGTTTGTGAGGGCCTTTTTAGCTCTACAATGTCATTATGTTTGGCTTTCATCTTTTGAAGTTTTTTCTAGTATACACTGCCATGGTGGTATTAATACTGCAGTTGATACTTAACTTTTTATAGTGATTTACAGTTCTAAGAGTTCCGTCATACTTCATAAATTTGAAAAACAAATTAAAGCAGCATCCGTTTAATAAGTGTTCTTTACATAATTCTGGAAGAGTTATATGACTGTGATAATTTACCCATCATATTAATGCTATTGTTGCATATATTTCAAATGCCTATATGCATTAGATGTTGGGAGAAAAAAGGAGGAAATTAAACCTATTAAATTAAACCTATTAAAACTATTCCCCAAGTCTACTACAAAAATACCCCTAGAAATATCTTGTAGAAAAATATGAGCTTTCAGCAGATATGCTATTTAAAATCACAAATCTTTTTTTTCCCATTATAATGGTTAGTGTCATAAGAGCAAACCAATCAATAAAAGGTGCTATTTCTCATCTCAATAAATGTCACACCCTCAACTATGCATAAATCTACATAATATCCTCCATGTCAGTTAGATTTGGCTGGGTGTTCTTTTAAATAAAAAGCATCTTAAACATCAGGCAATGCAGCACTGGATTCTAGCCCACCTCTGCCATCCAGTAGCTGTGAACTTAAACTCTCAAACAAATAAAAGCTACTCTAAGCCAGGTACTGTGCTGGGTGCTAGGGATACAAACAAAAATAAACATTGTCCATGTCCTCAAATTGAGATCAGATTAAATGACTTTTCCTTAGATTTGCTTCTGATTGTATTACAGGGCTTCAAGAGAGGGGAGGAAAGGGTTAATAACACTTACTGAGTACCTACACTACTGAGTACTTGCCAGGTACTTTACATATATCATTTTATTTAACGACAATAATCTTAAGTAAATATTATCTCTTTTACAGAGGAGAAACCTGAGGCCCACAGAAGCACATACTTGCTGTAGGTCACACTGCACAGCCCAAATTAGACCATGCTATCTAATGAATGAATAAAGGCAATTAATTTCAATTTAGACGATTTTGAAAAATCCTTATAGTGAAAGGATTTAAGACGTATCTTGAAGGTTATGAAAGAAAAGCATTTAAGGCAGAGGTAACAGTAGGAATAAAGGCATGGTAGAGAGAGAATCAGGTACATTCAGAGGATAACAAGAATTCTTGTGTGAGTAGTATATTGGAAAGAGGAGTTAGGAAACAAAACTGAAAAGGCAGGTTGGTGTCAAATTACAGGATTCAAAATTTTGCATTCTTTCCTCCAGATAGAGTTCCCTGATTGTCCTCAGCTGAATTTCTTTTTTCTATATGACTTTAGTATAGTACTTATATTACTTTACAGATTAGTCACACTTTATTAATAGCTAAAGTTTAGTGAATGCTTATTATGCTCTAGACACTGTTCTAAGCACTTGTATTAATGCATTTCATGCTCATAATAATCCCACGAGGTACATGATGTTATTATTATCATTTTAAGAATAAGGCACAGAGAAGTTAAGTAAATTGTACAAGATCAAACAGTAAGCAGCAGGACCAGGATTTAAAACTAGGCAATCTGGCTTCAGAGCCTCACTTTTTAACCTGTGCTATGCTGCCTCTCCAAGGAAAATCTTTTTATTTCCCCTATTAAAATGTGAGTTCCTTGAGGGCCAGACTGAAAATAGTTCTTTTGTTGGGGAGTGGGAGTAAGAGGGAGCTTTATATCTTCTGCACCTTGGACAGTTCCTGGTTCATAGAAGGCATTTGCAATATTTGTTGAGCTGAACTGGCCTTGAATACTTAACTAAAGAATCTGGGTTCTTCTTTCTATTGGTCAGGGGTCAGCAAACTATTCTGAAAAGAGCCAGAGAGAAAATATTTTAGGCTTTGCAGGCCATAAGGTCTCTGTCACAGCTACTCATTTCTGCCCTTGTTGTGCAAAAGCAGCCACAGACAAATGCATAAACAAATGAGCATGGCTGTGTTCCAACAAAACTTTATTTACAAAAACAAACCTGTATTCCAGTTTGCTGATCCCTGCTATAGGTCATAGGAATACATGAAAAGCTTCTAAACAGGAAGAATAAAAAGGTTAAAATTGTGTTTTAAGAAGATTAAAAGTGATGACAATGTAATTAAATGCAGAAGAGCTAGGAGTTTCAATACTGGAATCAGAAGTGATGCCCCATTACTTTTATCTTTCTATAATAATTCTAGAACTGTGTTGCTCAACAAAAATACAATGCAGGCCACAAATGTGAGCCATATATTTAAATTTTTTTTTTTTTTTTTAACGATGACCGGTAAGGGGATCTTAACCCTTGATGTGGTGGTGTCAGCACCACGCTCTCCCAAGTGAACTAACCGGCCATCCCTATACAGGGATCCGAACCCATGGCTTTGGGGTTATTAGCACCACACTCTCCCAAGTGAGCCACAGGCCGGCCCCACCATATATTTAATTTTAAATTTCCTAGAAACCATATTAAAAAAATAAAAGCAGGTAAAATTAATTTTAATAATGTTTTATTGAACCCAATAAACCCAAAATATTGCCATTTTAACACATTAATATAAAAATTATTCAGATATCTTATTCTTTTTTTCTCATAGTAAGTCTTCAAAATCCAATGTGCATTTTATACTTAACAGTACATCAAGTCAGATTACAAATGTCCAATAATGGCATGTGGCTAGTAGCTGCCATACTGGACAGCACAAAAGAATGACCAACCAAAATGACCTACAGATCTAGTTGGCTGCTGGTTTTGGTACCAAATCCTTGTCTGGCTTGCAAATTGATTTTGGACCTAATTATGAACTATATACTATAGTTTCATTTTACTGGCAATTCAGTAAGTCATTTTTTATGTTACATTTCCACACCACCTAGTTTTCACATACATTTTGACACTTCATCCTCACTACAACCATGTGAGTAGGCATGTGATTATACCAGTTTCACAAATGAGGAAACATAACGTTCAGAAAAGCCAAGACACAGCTAATGAGTGGTGCAACTGAGAAAAAAATTTAAATCTCCTGACTTCTAGTCAAATCTCTCTACTTAAGCCCCAATAGCAAAGTTGCAATTTTGCATTTATCTGTGAGACTGGCCTTTCTTTATTTCCTCCACTGAACTGTAAGCTCCGTGAAGAAAAGGACTGTTTTTCCCGACCACGGTATCCCCAGTGCCTAGTAAGGTTGTTTAACAAGTAGGCAATATTTATCGAATGCATTAGTGAAATTTCTGATTTTCTCATTTTTAGTAGGCTGAGTGTAATTTACTGTAAGTTTTTTAGTAACTAATGTGAAGAAAAGCCAAAGTACACCATGAAATTTATTTTTTTAATTGAAGTTTAAATTTACTTTCGACATACCCCAAAGGAGACAGGCGGGTGGGGGGGACAGGGCGGAGGGAGGCTGGAAGTCCAGGCCTGAGTTCCAGTGCTAACCCTGCCTTGAACTTGCTGTGAGTCCTCGCCTAAATTATATCACTTCTCTAGGCCGGAGTTATCTGTCAAAAGGGAAGAGGAGGGCTATAACCTGCACGATTCCATTCAGAGCTAGGATTTAGGACATTAACCTGGTATCAGTCGGCTTCCCATTTCCTCACACCCTTCCTTCCGTCCCCTTGCAACAGCAAACTTGGTGAGACAGGTAACCATTAAGTCCCAGTTAGGCCCCCTCTCCGCGCCCTGGGGGCCGCCCGGCCACCCCGCCGCAGGCCGGTGCCCACTATCCAGAGCCGCCATCTTTCCGCATTGGCCCGACCCCAACCGCCACCCGCTGCACCGGGTGACGCCAACCTCACCTCTCCTCGCAGTCTTTGCATTTCACCTGCAACGGGACTAGTTGCTGGAACAGAACTTCGCTCATGTTCGCCCGTTGCCCCGGCCGGTGTGCGGAAAAGCCCAACAGGCCCGGCCCTCCGTACTAGCCTGAAAGGCGTCTGGGTCCTGATAGAGTTTGAGTTTGGCGCTCAGCTGCCGCGGAGGAGGCGGGGAGAGAGAAACGAGGGAAAGACGAAGGAGGTTTGAACCTCGCCAGCCACCATCAGTTTTTTCCGGTTTTCCAGACGGGGCAAAGGTGGTTGCGGCAGTTCCGGGCATTAACCTGTGAGGCGGCACCCGAGGCAGCCATGTTTGTTAAGGGAAGGGGTACCGAAGGAAGCTGACAACTTTTCCTCTGGTCGCCAGAAGCTCGCCACCCGAAGCGGGCCCTGAATTATGGCGGCTTCTGCTCCTACACCTCACGCGACGGGTTTTCCAGCTGAAGGTAGATGCGGTTATTATGTGGAAAAGAAGAAGCGGTTCTGCCGGATGGTGGTGGCCGCAGGGAAAAGGTTCTGTGGTGAACACGCTGCAGCCGCGGAGGTCTGGTATCGTCTTACCCTCCCGAGAGTCGGAAATAAGTTTCCCGGTCCGGTCGGTGCTGGAACCCGGCCCCTCCCCTCTTTGACAGGTTTCTGCTTCTGTCCCCTCGATTCTCCAGCTTTTTTACTTTGACTCTGTTCTGTCCTTGCAGAGCGATGATGGGCCCTAGTGATGAGCAGTGTTTTCTTTTACTAAAAGTAAAGCTCCAGCAGTGACCCATTTATCTTGATCCTAACTCATCATAATGCTGGATTTTAATCTTACACCGAACTACGGCTCCTTACGCTTTGCCCACCCTCGCCTGATGGGAAATGATGGTTTAGAGAAAGTGATGGAAGTCCCAAGGTTTCACTAATTGTGTTCTAATTACTTTTTCGTGAATGATAACCACTTCTTGTGAATGCGGCTGAAAGAAGCTAATTGTACTATCAAACGATATATATTTGTATGTATATATATTACTTTAGAATATACGTATATGATAAGAAAACAAAAATAAGAACAAGAGGAGCAGAATGCTGATAGGAAGGGGGAAAAAAGCATGTCTAATAGAACTAGAAAGAATAAACCAAATAGGCCAGCATCTGGTTTCATGCCTTATGAATGTTCAGTATTATTTGCATTATTTTCTTCCTTAATCAGTTCATCTTTCAAGGCAATATCCAGTGCAGATCAGTCCCCTGAGCCCTTTCATCTGCCATTCTCATTTTGGAATGTGGGAGACATGTGACTTATTGTGGAAACTATTTGAAGTATACCCACAATTGTACTGGCTGGTTTTGAGGGGATCAGCAAACATCCCTTGGTTAAAGAATGAAATTTATGGTAGAAGGATTTGTTCCCATTCTGTTACAAAGCCTTAGACTTCACCTTCCCCTACATCTGGAAGGCAAATGCAGATGGCAATAGTAAAATATGAATAAATCCTTACAGCCCGATCAGTATTCCTAGATGGGAATGACATTATTAGTCCCTTGAAGAAAGGTTGCAAAACACCAAGTGGAAAAACTTTCCATGACTATGATCTGGTTTTGAGGCGAGGCAATCCTCCTGAATATGTAATTTATGATGTAATTGGGTGTTTTGTTTCCATCTCTTTTTCTTAAGTGTCATATATAGCTGCAATGATACTACTTGCATTCATTTTTACTCGGTGATTCTCAGCTGGGGGTGATTTTGCCACCCCAGTGGACACTTGGCAATGTCTGAACACATTTTGGTGGTCACAGCTGGGGAGTGTTACATCTAATGAGTAGAGGCCAGAGGTGCTGCTAAACCTCCTACAAAGCACAAGACCACACCCCCACACCCCCAAAAGAATTATCTAGTCCAAAATGTCAGTAATGCCAAGGTTGAGAAACCTTGTTTCTACACCCAAATAATAATTTTAAACGTGTTTTTCCCCCACTCTATGGTTAGGTTTTGGTGGTTAGAATAATCTCTTACACAGAGGTTAGGTTTTAAAGTCAGCAGATAAGAAAGAAATAACGTGAAGTTTTTTATTTTAATTGAAAAGTAGACAGTATTTTCAAAAGAAATTGAAAATTTCTTAGCTTTCTCATGAAATTCGGTGTACATTGCTTTGTGGACATGCTGAGAGTCACATCAGAACTGAAATAAATTGAAAAAAGAATTAATAATAATAACAGCAGCAAACACTTAGCATTTACTCTGTAGCCAGCACTGTACTGAACAGTTTTGTTTTGTTTTGTTTGACTACTAGCTCACTTTGTTTTTACAAACCTTAGGAGGTAAGACATGTTATTGTTCTCTTCTTTCAGATGAGGCAATAAATCTACCCAAGGTCTTAGGGCTAGTAGCTGATACATAGAGGTAGGAATCATATCTAGGCAGTCCGGCTGGCCCGTGGTTTTAACTTGTATACTATTCTATTCATACAGATTCATATAGAATATTGGGTAGAACTGCAAGCACTATTAATTTTCCTGTCTTTTTTCCTAGTGCATATAGTTAAATCCATGTAACTTAGAAATGAACAGGATATAACTCTACTATACTGAAAAGTTGCAAAGCCAATAGAATATGACATGCACCAAATGATTAAAATGCCATCCTTGTTTCTAAGACGCTTTTTTTTTTGTCTTTTTTTCGTGTCCGGCAACGGACCGCAACCCTCAGTGTCGCACCCGCACCGGACCGGGACCGGCAACGGGATCGCAACCCTCGGTGCCACGCCCACCCCTCGCTCAGCCAGTGAGCGGGAACCGGTCTGTATGTGGGATCCGAACCCTCGGCGGGAGCGCCGCCGCGCTCCCAAGCGGCGCACTGTAGCAGTGCGCCACCGGGCCGGCCCCTAAGATGCTTTTTAAAAAATTATTTTAACATCTCTAAAATCAGGATGTATCTTAAAATGAATATCTCATAATTTAAATGGACAGCATTTTCCACAAACTGTATGAGGTAATGCATGTGTTAATTAGCTTGATTTAGCCATTCTACAACATATACGTATTTCAAAACATCATGTTGTACACAATAAATATATACAATTTTTACTTGTCTATTAAGTTAACTAAAAATAAAATAAATGGGTAGCATTTTTTCTTTCTTGGTGGTACATAAAATATATATAGTTGATGTTATTTTAGAGTCAAAATTCCATACATAGTCCTTCTCTATATCCAGTTTGAAGCTATACACCCTTGTTCATCCAAAGCAGTATTTGTTCGTATATCTATAAGCCAGCTACATTGGAGATTTTTTGTTATTATTAAACCCTGTGGCCTGATTTTGCCAATTTTTTGTTATATCCTTTTAATGATTCCTTACCTTGTTTTGAGAATGCAGATACACTGAAGTTATATCTTGAATCTGTAGGTAGTAAACTTGATATTTTGTGGAAATAAATGTATTCCTTTTAATTTGTTAGGAAGAAAATGCTCGGAAAAGAATCTTGTGTCCATTAGATCCAAAACAGTAAGTATGGATCAGATAAGGGTTTTTCTGTGCTGGAAATGGTAATTGTCACAAGACTTATTTTAAATAATTTTCTTTTTAAATTTAGCACAGTATATGAAGATCAACTAACAAAGCATTTGAAAAAATGTAACTCAAGAGAGAAGCCAAAACCTGTAAGTTTTGATCAGTAAAATCGAATGGTGAAGTGTGTGGTATGTAATGTTTATATGTAGTTAGTAGATTACAAATATGGATATTTAACAAGATTTATGCCTCAAGGCCTGAATTTGGTAAATGCATTTGAGTGTATATAGGGTATCAGACTGTAAATCCATTTATAATCATAATTCAGAGAATAGAATTTTATGCAACATGAGTGTTGTTTAGAGAATAATTTCACAATTTATTTATTGAAACATATTTACTTAGTGCCTACTAAATTTATTTCAATGGAATATGATCCCAGCCTTCACTGAGTTTATTCGAGACTGGTAAGTAAATTTGTAAATAAGGGATATTATTTAATAAGGTCAGTGAAAAAAGTAAACATACTTGTAGTCAGAGCGCATATTTGTGTCAAAATTTAAGTTAAATCAAGGGGTCAAGAAAGGGTTCCTAGAAGGAATAACACTTGAGGTGAGGCTTGCTATGGCAAAGAAAAGGAAGAAGAGCTCTCGTAGGCAGAAAGGACAACATGTGCAAGTGTATGGAGCTGAGAAACCACATAATACTTTCAAGAAACTTGTACTTTATTCTGAAAGATATGGGAAAGTACTGAAAGATTTTAAGTTTGGGAATAGTGTGGTCAATTTTACCTCCTAGAAAACTTTCTTTTACAGCAATGTGGGAAGATAGCTTGGAATCAGGAAGACTAGTTAGGAAGCTATGGCTGAAATCTTGGTGGGACATGGTAAGACTCTGAATTAAAGAAGATGGAAAGGGTGGGGATAAATACAAGAATTGTTTAGGCAGCAGAATCAATAAAACTTGGTGACTGGAAATTTGGAGTTATATATCTAAATCTGAAACTCACTAGAGAGGTTGGGCAAGTAATTGAAATTTGGAAATCAAATATATACAGGTCATAGGTGAAGCTTTGGATTTTTAAGTTACCCAAGATAACTGTTTAGAGAGGGAAAAAATGGACTTTATTCAATAGATATTAATTGAGCACTTATGCCAGACATTGTACCAAGCACCCTGTCTAGAAGAACATTACAGTCTAGTGATGGAAATGTAAAATGCGATATTATATATGCTAAAATTGACAAAGTACAGGGTGCTATGGGAAAATAAAGGAGGAGGACCTAACTCTTTTTTTTTTTTTTGGAGAATATAGGGGGTGAGAGAAATGGAGAAGGAGTCAGGCAGGATTCTCTGAAGGATCATATCAGGTGACACCTAAAGGTCAAAGGAGAATCAGCCAGACAAGGAGGAAAATATTAGCAAAGGCCTAGAAGTAAAAGTAGATAGCTTTGTCAGGGTCTGCACATTTTACATGGCTGGACTATAAAATACAAGGGGAGAGCTGAATAAAACATGAGACTTAAGGGGTGTCTGAGGGATAGAAACCAAACGCAGAACTCTAGGCAACATCGACATTGAAAGATGAGCTGCTAATAGGAACCACAGAAAAAAACTGAGGAAGGGTGACTGGAGAGATGGGGGGGAATAAACCCACTAGAAGAGCATGGTGTATCAGAAGTCAGAGGGAAAAAAATTTCAAAAAGAAAAGAATGATCAACAGTGTCTAGCACCACAGAGAAATCAAGTAAGGTAAGGATAGAAAAGAAAACCATTGGATTGGCAATATGGTGGTCGTGAAAGATCAAAAACCTTAGCAAAATGCATATTTAATAGGGTGGGGTGAGCAGAAATCAGACTGGAGTGATATATGAATAAATGGAAGATAAGGCAGTAAAAATCATAAGCATAGGCTATTCTTTCAAGAAACTTGGCTTGATAGATCTTGAGAGTTAGAATGGCCATCAGGGAGGAAGCAGGATAGAGGGAGTTTAAAATGGGAGGAAATGAAGTTTTATTTATATACTAAGAGTAAAGAGCAAGTAGAGAAGAAATAGGAAGTAGAAGAGGGTATCATTGAGGCTGCTGAGGCAGGGATAGGGAACAAAATTGAGGGAGAATGGAATAAGAGGAGGGTTAGCTCTTCCACTGAGATAGATGGGGAAGAGTAGAAGATGGATATCAGCTCAGGCAAATTTGAACTGATAGGATTAATTGAGAAAGTTCTCATTTGATAGCTATTCTTTTACTGAAGTAGGAGACAAAGTCATAGAGGGGGATGATGGTGCAGTGGGAGATTTGAGGAGCGAGGTAAAAGTTTAGAAATAAGGTTGTGAAGAATAATCGCTGGGAATCTTTGAGAGTCAGACTGAGTGTGGAGATAATGAATTTGAACTGGCACCAGTCCAGATGACTGGGTGGTTTTTCTTCAACAGTGTTCAGCTGGCCAGATATTGGGGTTAAAAATTATATTAATGTAGGCGTTGGGTTTTGCAAGGGTGGGTGTTACAGAAGGACCAGATTGTGAAAGATAATGGTAATGATGATAATGGATATCTAGGCTGGATGGCATGAAAGAGAAACCCAGAGATTAGCCGAGAAAACTTGCACAGAGGTCTTTAAAAGGTGGAAGAATATGATTAGGAGCAAGAGAATCACTATGCCTTGTACCAGCATAGTACAAAGTTATGGTCAGAGAGTAGGTTAATAGGATTTAGGATTTCTGAGTTTAAATGGTTTGCAGTAATGCCAGAGTCTAGAGGGCCCATGCATGTAATTTTCTGAATTGGAGTGAAAGTTTTTAGAGTTAAGAAAGTCAAGCAGAGCTATTACGTTGAGTGGCTTGAAAACATGGTCATATGGCTGGATTAGGAGTAGAAAGACAACTTGGTGTCAAAATCCCTAATGAATGTTGGGCAATGACCAACATATTGATAGTTGATAACCCCAGGAGATTTAGAAGATGGTTTAAAAGCCTGGTGTTTCTCAGTGGGAGCTTTTGGCATTTTGAGTGGGGCAGTCCTAGCCTGTGCATTCCAAAGCTTCACTGTCCATTCCAAAATATCCGTCCTAGCCTCTGAGCAGCAAATGGGAAGTACACTTGTCAAGAACTATGAAAGGTCTGAAATTTCATTTTATTTTCAAGCTGCCAAGTTAGCCTGCCACAGGTTCACGGATGCTAGCAGAAGATTTGAGATTCCTGGGTGAGAGACAAAGGATTGTATTGCTCACCACATAGCAAGCAACAAGAGCTTCTTGTTTGCATCAGTTCCCCTTATTCCCCAAGGCCCACAGGGTCTATATGGAGGGGCCTAGATGGATGCTGTAATACATATTTGTATTATAGCTGAGAATCCCCAAGCTCAGGAAATACAAATCTTTTAAAATTGGACAGTAAGCAAACCTGCCTGACCTTTACTTCTAAGTAAACATTTCTTTATTATACTGTGCAATAAGTAAGCCTGTCATGTGATCTAGAAAGAGACACAATTTCTATTTTCCAAGGGTACTTGGTATACAAATCTCTTTGAAAAGGTAGTCTGGAACAAAGGTACCTCTGCTTGTAAGATTTGTAGAAAATCAAGAGACCTATAGGAGACTTATCTCCCCATAGCACTTCTCTGTCATTTTGACAACAAAATACCCCCTACATTTCCAAATGCTTCCAAATTGAGAACCACTGGGCCAAATGACATAAGCTTAAAAGAAAATATTTTTAGGTTACTATGGTGTAGAAGAAAAATGATAAAAATGGTGACCCCACCACCACCACCTTAGGACTTAGCACCTTTAGTAGAAAGAATGTTGGCTTTGCTTGCAAGTATCTTCCTTACACAAGGTTTTAATTAAAGTAGGTAAATGGAATATGTATTCTGGGAAAAGTTTGAGAGAAAAGGTGAGTTTATTAAAAATGGAATACCCTTGAGCGGATTGCATTGCATGCCAGGACACAGTGGCAATGAAAGGGAAAAAGCAGTGGGATGATGAGGTGGGAGAAAGAAATGCTGAACAATATTTACCTGGTACACTATGTAGAATGTGAAACTTCGAACCCAGGTAAGGGCATATCACTGCTCTGCTTTCCTTTGGGAAATTGGTCATCAATTTTGAAACATTTCGTATGAAAATAAGTTGGTAAATTTCTCTAATATAAATAGTTTTCACATTTAAAGATCTAATCCATAAGGGCCGGCCCGGTGGCGCACTGCTATAGTACCGAGGGTTGCGATCTTATTGCTGGTCCCGGTCCAGTACGGGGGCGACACTGAGGGTTGCGATCCATTGCCGGACACGGAAAAAGACAAAAAGGAAAAAAAAAAAAAAAATCAAGGGGCCGGCCCGGTGGCGCATGCTACAGTGCGCTGCTTGGGAG
>NW_007728024.1:116889-143517 GCF_000696425.1 Galeopterus variegatus | reverse complement strand
AGCACCGAGGGTTGCAATCCCGTTGCCGGTCCCGGTCCAGTACGGGTGCAACACTGAGGGTTGCGATCCGTTGCCGGACACGAAAAAAGACAAAAAAAAAAAGATCTAATCCACAACACAAGTTACCCGAAGCACTGTGCAACTATTTTAAACTGAGTACATAAAATTCTGATAGCTATAGCTAATTTTCTTTTTTTTTTTTTTTTTTAAACCGGTAAGGGGATCACATCCCTTGGCTAAGTGTCGTCTGCACCACACTCAGCCAGTGAGCACACCGGCCATCCCTATATAGAGTCCGAACCCGCAGCCTCGGTGCTACTAGCGCCGCACTCCTGAGTGAGCCACAGGGCCGGCCCCTAATTTTCTATTATAGTTTTGTCAGTCGTCTAACAAAACATTATAATACCTACAGTCTTCACCCATTCCATTCAGTCACTGGTTTCCATTGCTATCCATATGGGAATAGCTAAACACACAATCAGGATTTTACTTTTTTGCCATCTGTGTAAAAGTCCATAACTATGCTTAACATAATGTCCTCAGGAGTTGTTTTCGCTTTTAAAACAGGATTTATAGAAATAGTACTATTTCATTCATCTAGGTCTACACTGGCCAGTATGGCAGCCACTAGCCACATATGACTATTTAAATTTCAATTAATTAATATTAAATAAAATTGAAAATCCATATTTCAAGGCTAGTGACTACCATGTTGGCCAGGGCAGATATAGAACATTTCCATTATTTCAGATATTTCTACTGGACAGTGCTGATATAAATCCTTACCTAGAACTTATGTCTCTGAAGATAGACTAGAAAGATCTCATTATATTAATTTCAATAATATAGTGTCACAGGGCATTGCTATTTTCAATTTTTAGTTAGTATTTTAAAATAAAGAAATCAGGCTTTTACCATTGTAATATCTATGTTTTATCTGTCTTTGGTCATGCTGCATGTCTAATAAACAGCATTGTGTAAGTTGGTACTTTGTTTTTGCTTTAACACTGTAAAGCAAAATTGGCACAGTCTTCAGTCTATGCTGCAAACAGGTAAAAACTTTAATAAAAATTACTGATGAATTTCTTTAGACTATAAATGCTTATTCAAATAACCACCTCACCAGAATATGAGATCCACAAATGTACAGACTTTTATCTCTTCTGTTATCAACTGTGGTAAATCCCTAGCACCTAAAGCAAATCAGGGACCATAGTAGGTACTCAGTCATTACTAAACAAATAAACTAATGGGAAGAAGGGAGAATGGGATGAAGGGAAGAGTCAGTTTTTCAACTTAATTTTTGTGAGCTTCACCTTATTAACAGTATTGTTATTGTTTTGTTTTGTTTTTGTTAAGGATTTCTTTATTCAAGATATTAATGCAGGCTTAAAAGATGAAACAGAAATACCTGAACAATTAGTAAGTACATTGACTTTATATTTAATTTTAAAAGGCATTTATAAGTTATCTCTATGTTTTGAATAAGCCGTGTTCCAATATTTGTTTGGAATAAATTTGTTGTTTAGATGCATTTTCCTATAGAATCATTATTAGTGATGGTTAGACCACACCAACTCACGATCTATAACAAAACAAGCTAGAATGGGCCCTGAGGCCCCTTTGATTTTTGAATCCGTTTGAGCCTGGATGTATTCTTGACCCTGAACAGGTTAGGGGAATTAAAGTAGTACAGCAGAGACTGAGTAGTGGCTTAACAGCTGGGCAATTCTGATGGCAGCTTAGGGAAAAGGCTTTATCGGAAAGAAGAGCCTAAGTTGCCATCAGAATCGCCCAACTTCTACACTTCTACTTAGTCTCTGTCATGCTACTTAAAAGCATTTTTTGGCTATATTATTTAGTTTTATTTTTGTATCTAGGTTCCAATTTCTTCTCTATCTGAAGAGCAGATGGAAAATTTAATTAAGAAATTGAGAAAAGCAAGTGAAGGTATGTCTGCCTAAAGTTACAAGTTAAATTATTTTATCTTTTTTATTTTTTTGGTGGTTGGCCAGTACAGGGATTAAATTATTTTAGAGTACGGTATATACTATGTTTTTTCGATCTGATAACCTAGATGGCTACTAAATGTCTAATGGGTGGGTAACGTATAAACGTGGATACACTGGATGAAGGAGTGATTCATGTCCAAGGAGATTTCACTCTGCAATTCAGAATGGTGTGCGATTTAAAACTTTTGAATTTTTTATTTCTGGAATTTTCAATTTAATTTTTTCAGACCACAGTTTACCACAGATAACTGAAACTGCAGAAAGTGCAATTGCAGTTAAAGAGTGACTCCTGTAACTAGGCGGTATATGAGTTGGTGCCATTGTTTGAAGTCCTACAGTTTCATGTTTGGTTCCTTAAGCCATTGTGCTTATATTTGGCACAGGTTTGAATTCTACGCTTAAAGATCATATTATGTCCCATCCAGCATTACACGATGCCCTTAATGACCCTAAAAATGGTGATTCTGCAGCTAAGCACCTGAAACAGCAGGTAGGTTGAGGCCATAGTAATACTAAAACTGGCCTTTGTTTATTTGTTAAAAGATAACCTTTTTATTCTTTCTAAATATAGTTATTAATGAGATTTTATTTAGTTTCACTTTCAGGGTACAAAATATCTTCTTTTCAAAAAAATGTATAAGCATATATAAGAAAAATTCTGGCACGGATTTGGTTCTGAGTACTGAATATTAAATATTTAAAAGCAAGATAAAAAATGAAAGCCAAATAGAAATTATCAATGTGAACATACTGCCTTAGGTAGAAATTACCTTGCTGTTTTCCCATTTAGGCCAAATGTGTTTGTTGTAGTTTATAAAATAATCTCGTGAAGTTTGCAGGCTTCTATTTTAGGTACCATTGAAAAGTTAAAGTTACTCGGTCCAAGAAGATGCTTTGTTGAGTTTGGAGCAGGAAAGGGAAAATTATCTCACTGGGTTGATATTGCCTTAAAAGATGCGGAAAAAGTTCACTTTATCCTAGTAGAAAAGGTGACCACAAGATTCAAGGTAAGAGAAATTCTTGCAATCTATTAGCAACCAAACTTTGCATTTTTCTTATTTAGAAATGCATGTCAGAAACATGTCTCCTAAAGAAAATGAGTTTCCTTTTTGGTGTATTTGATTATAGCTTTTATCAGTTATAATTATATTGATGACTTAAACTGCGGGTGATTAATTTTTAATCAAAATTTCAATAGTCCACTGATCTGAGTTCTTAAAATTATTTGCAGAGACAGAAAAATATATGGAAAGAGCCAAGCTCAAGCTAGGAGTTAAAAGTCTTGGGTCCTACTGACTCATTCAGTAGACATTTATTGAGCATGCTGCCAGACACCGTGATGGACATTGGGCATATAAAGTCAAATAAGACAAGGTCTCTCTACTCTATTACTTATGTTTAGAAAGGAAAGACAAGCAAATGAATAGATGATGGTAGTACAATGTTAGAATATGAAAGAGTCTGCACAGAGTACAGTGTAGGTTCAAAGGAAGGAGTGACAAGTTTTACTTTATTGCAGGGAAGAAATGGCGAATGACTACAGAAAAAATAATGCTTGAGCTAAATCTGGAAAGAGGAATCAGTGTTTGCTAGGTAGAGGATTTGAGAAGCATTCTAGGAAGCAAGAATGGTGTAGCCGAATGCCTGAAACAACAGGGAAATATGGAAACATTTCTGTGTGATGGGAGAACATGATGTGAAGTAGAGTGCAGCAATGATGAGACTGTAGAGGAGGGCTAGCCTACGAAAGGTCTCATATTTTATGCCGAGGAAGGAGTTTGACTTTATCCTTCTATGTGCTGGGGATACACTGGAAACAAGATTTAGTACTTGCCTTCAAGAAGCTTATATCTAGTGGGGCAGACATATGTATTTTGGTTCAGTGTGCTAAGTGTGTTGTGACAATGGTAAGAACGCAATGCTATGGGAGCATGAAGCTAGACCACCGACCTCAGGGATACGGAAAGTTTCATGGAAGAAGGGACAGTTGAAAGGAGATTGAAAGAATATATAAGAGTTGGTGAAGTAAAAAAGGGTTTGAAAAAGTGTATACTAGCAGCACCATTAAGGCTATATCAGAAGAGTCTGAGACTTGAAGTAGAGAGATTAATAATAAAATATAATTTTGTCCTTTACAAATAAGGCTGTTGCAGTAGGATGGAGAGGAGGGGAAGAGTAGGAGAAATGTTAAGATGTTGAAAGCCACAAGACTTCCAGATTTATTATTCATTGAATCTGAGAGAGAAGGAGTAATTTGGGGTGACGTTTTTGTGGCTTAAATGACTAAGTGGTGCTCTTCCCTGAGAAAGGGAATAAAGGAGGAGGTAGAAGAAGAGTAGGTTTGAAGGCAAAAATAATGAGTTCAGTTCTGGATGTGCTGCGTTTGCTGATGGTGTCTGATGTTCATCAGAGAGATCTGAGCCACAAATGTAGATCTGTAGGACATAGGAACATGGATAGAGATTAGAATGGTTGTGATCTTTCAGGGAGTGTAAGAAGAGGAGCAAGCCAAAAATAGTATCCTAGACAAAGTATACAAGACAAAGGAGCTGGCACATAATCTCAGATAAGTCACTTAACATCTGTGGATCACAGTTTCTTCATCAGTGTGGGAATTTTAGGGTTAAAGGAAATAATGTATACGTATCAACTGATAAAATTTTCAAAATGTATGATATTATTTTGGAGTTTCCATCAAAGAATATACAATGTTTTTTTTTTGTTTGGTTGGTTTTTTTGTCTTTTTGTGAGATCGGCCGCACCGCGCTCTGGCTGAGCGCACTGGCCATCCCTATATAGGATCCGAACCCGTGGCGGGAGCAATGCTGCGCTACTAGCACCGCACTCTCCCGAGTGTGCCACGGGCTCAGCCCAAAGAATATACAATGTTAAATTTTTTTATTCATTCTGTTTTTTTCATTACTAAAAATAAGATGGAAACTTATTTGCTCTGAATTTTTAAAACAAATAGAATTTTTCCATTTTTATAAAGCTTTTTTAACATAAAAAGTTATTGTTACATCAATATTGTTTGTGCAGGTAGATGGTAAACACAGAAAGAAAAATTCAGTGTTCGAGAGACTTCAGATTGATATTCAACACTTGTGTTTGAGTAAGTTGCATAACTTTTCATTGCTTTGCCTAAATTATAGAAGTTTCAAACTCTGAAGTTTGCTTAGAAATCCGGTCATGCGGAACAGTGCTTCAGGGAAAATAAAAGTATAATTAATCCACTGGTAATATAGAATGTTATATGTAACATTTAAATAAATGTAAAGTGAATTATGGTTGAAATTTTAAAAAATTGTTTTCAGTGTCAACTGGAAATGAAGTGTTACACAGCTATTAGGGAAGAGTTCAAAAGTTTTGATATGTCCTCATACCATAAACTAGACTCCAACCTTAATTAAGCCTTTAGAAGCAACCCAGCATTTGTATATAAATCACTGTATTTAAAATTATTTAACTGAATGTATTACTTTTCTGATGTCATAAACTCTCAACAAGCTCTTATTTGTTGAATTCTATAAAGTAAGAATTTTCTGTTTGAGTCTCTTTTAGCCCTAAAATTCAAAGATTCTAATTAGTTCTCTCTTTTTTAGAAGGCCACATGAATACTTTATCTCACAAGAGATCGAACTTAATTTTCATTTCCTTTTATTTCAGACAAGGTTCCTGTGCTAAGAGAAAGAAAACTACCTGTGGTAGGAATTGGAAAGCATCTGTGTGGTGTGGCAACAGGTATGTAAACAAACCAGTAATGTCTAAATTATACATTAGGTTTTAGCTTCACCTGACCCCAACCATTTCAGTAGTCTCTTTTGAATAGTTTAGATTTCTTATTGTTTACATTGCAACTTATTAATCTTCATAGTAGCACTGGCCTTCTGTAATATCAAATACAGGGCTTTCCTATCTATCTGCTCATTTTGGTCATTTTGCAGGATGAATTAAGAGTTCTGTGTGCAAATACTGTCTCATATGAGACCTTAAAATTTTGGGGGTTATATTTCAACCAAAAAAGGAAACAAACCATTTATTGAGACTATGATTCCACCCCAGAAACTACTGAATTTTTTTAGAACCGCTGTTTGGGAAGAATCCTGAAACCTTTCCAATCAGAAGATTATTGTGTTTCATGATTCTGAGGAAAAGAAAAAATAAATTTTAGATGAAAAAAAATCTAAGATGTCTCGTCTTAGCACTTCTGTTCATCAGATCTAGCATGGTAAAGTGGAAATAGCATGCACTTTGGAATCAGGTAGTCTAGACTTCAGCTCTACTCTGTAACCTTGGCAAATTCTTAACCTTTCCAAATTTTGGTTACGTCATATATAAATCAGGAATACTAATATAATTTACCAGGTTACATGTAAAGCGTCTGGCACATATTAATGCTCAGTAAATGTCAAGTATTGTTATATCTTCTTCTTGGCTTCTGCTAGTTTTATCATCTACCTATATGGGGAAGTTGGAGCCTCTATAAGATATTATTCAAATTTACTGGAAATGGCTTTGAGTACTTTTGAGTACTATATATTTGTATTGTCCTTCATAGTTTTTACTTCTTTCACATAATCTCATTTAAGCCTCTGAAGTAACCAGTTCCCTTCTGGGTGGGGAGCATACTCCTTTGACTCCTCCCATCTTATCCAAGTTTCTCAAAAGTATAACCTACAAAGACCATTTCTCATGTTCTACACACTTTTTTCTCCTTGATTCACTCTATCTGAATCCTCCGTTCATCTCTTCTGTTGTTGCTTACCCTGCTTGAAATTCTGTTTCCTTCTCTCTTGTGACACTCTCCTTTCCTGGTTCTTCTGCTACATCTATGCCATTCTTTCTCTGTTTCTTTCGTGATCTCCTTCCAACATCTGTTCTTTAAATATTAATATTCAAACCCATCTGCTACACATCTAATGTGACTTTCCCCTTCTTTAAACTCTTTAGAAGCTCCCCATGACCTACAGGATAAAGTCCAAGTTCTTTAACATGATATTCTAGTCTCAATCTGGCTTCTGCCTTTCTCTCTTTGCCACTCCCTGTCTCCAGCTTTACTCTTCAGTAACATATAACATCAAACCCTGTGTACTTTATGCCATACTGTTTCTACTAGATCTGGAATTCTACCCCCACCCAAACACTCACCCACACAAAAAAACTGGTCAGTTTCTACTTACCTTCAACTCAGTTGTCACCACTCTCAAGGAGCCTTCTTAAATAAGATATGCCCTCTTAGTGTTATCATTAATACCTTCTGCATATTTTTACCTTAGTGTGTTTTAATTATCTGTTTATATATCTAATTCTCCCATTAGGCTGTGAATTTTTTGAGCATAGTGTGTGTCCTAATACCATGCTTGGTATATAACAGGAATTCAGTAACTCTTTCGGTAAATGAATAATGTTGGCCACCAATTTGCTGTGTTTCCTTGTCTCATTCTAGGTTTGTGTCTTTGTGCCTTAAGTTCTCTATAGAGAAGGGGTTAAGATAGATTGCCAAAACTTCTTTTCATTCTTTTTTTTTTTTAGTTTTTATTTTATTTTAACTTCTCAATATGCATTGCAGTTGATTTTCATGTTCCTTTACCCGTTCCAAGCTCCCTTTAATTCTGAAATAATTTAATCCTTTCAGTAATTTTTCTGGTTATTCACATTTTTGAAAATCATTTACTTAATTCAAATATGAATAAACAGTGACTGAATATACTTTGTCAGAAAATGATAGTTTATGAAATTTATTAACTACCACTTTCTCCAAATAATAGGTTCCCAATGTTTATTGGCTAAAATTTATATGTTGAATTAAATTTACTGGTGAAATATCAGATCATTTAATATGAGGGTACCTCAAAGAGTTCATGGAAAGATTTCTGTTATCTTTTAATTATATTTTTCCATGAACTTTTTGAAGTACCTTCATATTTACTTGTGACATCTTAGGGTAATAAAATTTTAAAATATATATTTGTTTTGATGAACAGACACAACGTGACAATCTAATCAGACAGAAAATATGGGTTTTACATTTGGGGTCTTTCCAATATGTGGGGTCATTCCAATATTGTCAACAGTATTTGGGGTCTTCTTAATATTGTCACCAATATAACAGTTTTCAGTGGGAGGTCGGTACAGTCATCAAAAATCCATTTGTTTAGTTTTTAAATATACTAACATTTTTTCATTTTAATATAGAGTTCATTCACCTCTAAGTTTGTGTGTATTAATCATCATTGCATACCCAGTGCTTTGCACATGAAAAGCATTTGGTAAATACTTGCTGAATGAATGTGTAAATACAATAAGGCTAATCAGTGAGGCCTGCTTTCCATATTCTGACCCTCTATTCTCAACTCTTTAGTTCGTCACTGTTTGCTGTGAACATCATACATTTCAATACTAGCATCTTAACTAGCATCATTCTAAACAGAGTTGCCTTTCTTTTTCTTTGGGTTTCTTAAGATCAAAACTTCCCTGGAATGTAAGTGTAGTTGAATAAATTTTTACTATACAAGCCATTTCCTCAGCTAGGGTAGGAGAAATGAAAGACAATTTAAGTAGACTAAAAGTTTTTCAAATTGTAGATCTTAAGTTTCAGACAGTTTTATTGTTCAGTAGGCTTTTTTTTTTACAATAAATTGTTAGAGAAATTGAGATAGTAAGAAAACAGCAAATTTGAACAAAGTTGATAATTCATGATAGAATTATTACAAGTATAAAGCTAAGTAGGTTTTTGTTGTTTTTGTTGTTAGGTTTTTGGAAGCCATACTGTTTAATAAATGTAAAAATATTTATGTTTAAAAACAATGTGGTTTGGGGGGCCACATAATTGTGTTTGCAGATCTTGCATTACGATGTTTGGTTGAAACCTATGCTGCCAGTTGTGAGGAAAGGAATGAAGAACCTTTAGCCAAACGCATAAAGAATGATAAAACAGAAAATGAAATTAACACTTTGGCCAAGGAAGGAAATGAAAAAAATGTACCAGAGAAGTGGACCCCTGTGGCTGGCATTGTTATTGCACTCTGTTGTCACCACAGGTGTGATTGGAGACATTATGTGGGCAAAGAATATTTCAGGGCTCTAGGCCTCGGAGCAGTGGAATTCCACTATTTCCAGCGAATGAGTAGTTGGGCAACTTGTGGAATGCGGAAAACATCTTTGGAAGCCTCAAATATTATCACAAAGAGAAAAGATAATCAGCATGATGATAATGAAGAGCATGATGATGGAGGATACAGAATCACAGATGACATCACTGATAGTTTGCCTGGGTAAGTGATTACTTTTGTAATGTACAGCACTAAAGGAGAAGTATTTCATTGTTGCTGTACTTTCTTGTTAGATAACTATTACCAACAATTTATTCATGAAAATATATTTTACAATCTCATTTTAGAATAAGTTAAAATATACACATTTTCATTGTCATAAACAAAATGTGTTTGAAAGCATGGGACATAGCACCTATGTATAATGTGGGTTATTTAGCAGTTTCTCAATAAACACAAATGACTAAAATATTTTTTTAACAATGTTCTACGTGTGTTTACTCAATTTAGGCTTCTTACTGTTGAAGAAAAGAAGAAAATCGGGCATCTTTGTAAATTGCTGATTGACCAAGGCCGAATTCAGTATTTACAGCAGAAGGGATTCAGTCCTGCTTTGCAGTATTATATAGACCCTCTGGTGTCTTTGGAAAATGTATTGTTAACCGCTTTACCTAATCATTCTTCATCACCAGAAACAAGTGCTTAAAGGAAAAGAAATTTGAACATCATCTGTCTTCCACCAAACAAAAATTTTTTAATTATATTTTTATATACACAAAAATATAATTTAAATAGCAGATAATAGGGACTTTAAAAAATCCTATGGCCTCATTAAACTTTGGTAAAAGCTTTGTTTTTTACTTCAGAAGTCCAAACATTAGAGAATTCACCAAATTCCCAAAATAATCCTCTTCAGCAGGGCATCTTGAATTACATTATCCATCACTATTTGTAGGAATTGGTAAAGTAGTCAAACAGTTGACTTGGTGATCTGAAACACACATAACACATCAACACGTGATTAGCATAATAACTTTCTATTTGGGGCCGGCCTGTGGCTCACTCGGGAGAGTGTGGTGCTGATAACACCAAGGCCACGGGTTCGGATCCTATATAGGGATGGCCAGTTTGCTCACTGGCTGAGCATGGTGCTGACAACACCAAGTCAAGGGTTAAGATCCCCTTACCGGTCATCTTTTTAAAAAAAAAAAAAACCTATTTGCATTAATTTTGGAAATTTATTTTCCTTTGGTTTTATTTAGTATTTTTTACTTCTCAAGTTCAAGATGTAACGATCAATTGTTAGTTTGTAGCAAGGGCCAATCTGAGAATTTGGCTTATGTGTGGATTTTTTTCCATGCAGATCTGGAAAGGATAATTGTGATTTTCTCAAATGCAAACAAATTCAGAGGTGTTCACAATCAATTAGTGAAATCACCATCAGATTTCCACAGCCATACCTGTGGAAATTATATATTATCTGTATATTATCAGAATTTGTCCATGACAAACACCAAAAGTGAAGAGATGTTTTCAAAGGAAAAAAAACTATTTCACTTCATTGTTTTCATTGCTGGATAACTATCTAGTTAGAACATCCAAAAAGATAGTTATAAGCATAATTCACAAATTAAATGTGAAATTTGCAAACAACTTCTGAAGTTAATTAGGTATCTCATACATTTTATCAGGCCATTATACACACACACACACACACACACACACACACACACACATATTGTACAAATAATAAGTGCATTCTGTCCTGTTTGGGAAAATAATTTGGAATAAAGTGGAAATCAGATGAAACCAAAAACATTCTCACATGCAAGCCTTATTTAACTCATGAATGGTTTCTATGCACAAGCAAATATTAAACCAAACATGGTAGGACTGTTATTCTCTTCCACATCTTATCCTTGATTTGTTTCTGCCTTTATTTGTAAAAATTATCTTATTTGTAAGTATGTTTGCCAAGAAAAGATCCAATTGTTAATTTTAGACATTATAATGATATTGTGAAATAACTATTTTTATCCTTGTGGGTCTATGATTACATGAATTGTAAATAAAAATCCATTTTTAATTCCTGACCTTTCTAATTTGGTTTAATCTCATATGTCTTGTCAGACTGCCTAGGTTGAAATCCCAACCCTACCACCTCTCAGCTGTGTGACCTTGGGCAAGCTACTTAATCTTTGTGCCTCAACTTCTTCCTCTTAAAATGGGGATGATTATAATAATGCCTACATCAGAAGGTTGTTGTGAGCATCAAATGAGATAACACAAATAAAATGCTTAGAACAGTTTTGAGCACAAAGTATTCAATAAATATCAACTAGTAGTAGTAATAGTAATTCATGAATCTATTTTAATAACAGAAGGCAGGCTTTGATTTTATCTCATTGTTTAAGTTGTTATTTTTTTTCTCTTGTTATAAGTTTTATGGCAACTGTTATTGAAGTAAGGTAGTTTGATTATTTTTTAAGGTAGTTACTCGTGCCCCCCCCCCCAATCAAGAGAACATAAATGAAGGAAATACATCATTTGATAATTAACCTTATTTTTATGGTATTAGGCAGTGCTAATTTGCATCATAAAATTTGTTTTGCATCATTCACCAATTTATACCCAGAAATAAAACATATTTTACAGCAGGCATAAGCTCAGTTAATGTTTCATAAAACATACATACATACCCAAGAAATATCACAGTCCTATAGCCTATTTAAGCTTAATGATCTGTTTCTGACAGTGGTACCAAGTACCTTATGGAAAGATAAAGCCTGTCCTTCAACATGCCAGCCTTAGGTCAAGATTATTGTTTTCCCAATCTTATTTGTTTCTCTTTACATATCATGAGAAAGTGATTATGTAGGATATGCATATAGCTATTTCTTAATCCGCAGAATTTGTAGGTTCAGCAAACCCCTTCCTAAACTTTAGATTCAACTACACAATTACTGCTTCTTGCATGTCCCACAGGTGCATCAAATTTACTGTTAAAACTGGAACTCAGGCTGGCCAGTTAACTCAGTTGGTTAGAGTGCCGCCTTGTGACAGGTTTGAATCTCCATACCTGCCAGCTGCCAAAAGCCAACAAAACTGGAACTCATCTCCCCTTCTACACCTCAATATGCCCCCCAAACCAGCAACAGTACTTCATTCCCTATATCAGCAACCACCATCCCATCTATTTGCACTAACCAAAAATTGCGCATCATCCCAAACTCTCTTTTCTCATCACTATTCAGTTATAAATTATGTCTCCTACTTGTCTTTTATATATTTATCCTCTGCCTTCCATAACTAGGCCCCAAACTATTATAACTTTTTTACTTGCCTTCCCCCAAACTGTCAGCCATGCCATTGCTTCTGTGACCTTGCTACAGTTGATCTAATTACCATTTCCTAAACATCCTCCATTGGATGGTGGTAAAAATTATTTCCTCTAACTGAAAACTGTCATTGCTTAGATTATATTCATTTTCCTTTCTTTCTTTCTTTTTTTTCTTTTTGGCGGTTGGCCAGTATGGGGATCTGAAGATTGTACTCATTTTTCAAAGTAACCATTTGTTGCGTTGAGTTGAACTAAATCTGCCTTTCAATTCTAAAACTCTTCACATTTTAGTGAATTATAAAACCGTGATTTCTATCACTATTGTTTCATTGTTTTTATTAACAGAATTGTGCTATTTGCCCTCTTCCCCTAATCTTGGTTTAATTTAAAGGTGTTCCTTCTTTAATTAAAAAAAAAAAGGTAGTTTAATTTTAAATTATCAGAGACTTATTGAAATCTATACACATCAAAACCTCATATGTTCACTGTTGGTTAAAATCTATGTTCTCTTAATTTTTATCTCTCGGTTAAATGTGTTTGTGCTATTCGTGGGTTGTAGAAAAAGAAAATGGCAAGGAAGGTCAGTTCATGCTCAAATTGACATGTATGGCAAGCTGGTAGGATGAAGTATGAAGCTCTAATAATATCTTCATTCACTTGGTTGTGTTTCAGATGCTTGGCTAAAGAAATTATTTTCTGACTCCACTTAAAAGACTTTGAATATCGGCCGGCCCGTGGCTTACTCGGTAGAGTGCGGTGCTGATAACACCAAGGCCACGGGTCCGGATCCTATATAGGGATGGCCGGTTCGCTCACTGGCTGAGTGTGGTGCTGACAACACCAGGCCAAGGGTTGAGATCCCCCTACCGGTCATCTTTTTTAAAAAAAAGACTGAATATCTTTGCAACCTCTCCAAGTGCTTATCAGAATTATGAACAGAGTTGGATTTCACTTTTTTTCCTTCCTTCACATTGGTCAAGAGAGCAGATTTTGACAGAAAAGGCAAGATGGAATGCGAAATCCATAAAGCAATTGATAGTAGATAGAAGTTAATTATATACACATTCTTCTACCAAAAAAGAATATTTAATCTGTTATATACAAATCTCCTACCTGCTTTTCTCCGAGACTCCTGTATGTATGTGTGCATAAACTGAAGGCCAAATAATTCCCGATCCTCTTCATCTATGCTCTCACTAGGAGGAAGTGTTACTTCCAATTTCAGTGGGTTGTCTCTGAAGTTGACAAACCTAGCAGTTCACCAAAAAATAGTATTTTTATAGGTGCCATAGACGTATACATTTATTTCCCTGGAGAAAGATCAAATGGTAATATACTAAATTACTTTTTTAAACTGGTTTTAGTAACTGAACAGCTTAGTGAGATATGATATAGCCCTGTTTCTTTCCTAGAAGAAAAAAATACTAGCTTTAGACAGCTTATTTTCAAAGCTTGTAAATGTAACTGTTAGTTCATAGAGTATACTTAATGTGATACTGTTTAACTTCTGAGAGCAGTTTTA
Organism: Galeopterus variegatus; assembly: GCF_000696425.1. NCBI lineage: Eukaryota > Metazoa > Chordata > Mammalia > Dermoptera > Cynocephalidae > Galeopterus > Galeopterus variegatus. The sequence continues at coordinate 129,591 of NW_007728024.1, read as the reverse complement.
ATGCATCTTAAATATACAATGCTATAAACTTAGTTTCTACATTTTTATAGATCTGTGTCTTATTTATCATTGTAACTTCACCATCTACGCTAAGGCTAGTAGTTACTGAATAAGCGAATGAATTAATAATTTTGTTGTGGAAGTTTGGGTTTTGATGTATATTCTCTTGCCTTATTCTTACTGTCAGGAAATTAAATTTTGGAGGAAAAACACTTGAGGGAGTTCTGATAGTAATTAGTAAAAAGTTATATCTACTCTCTATCAGTTACATAATTGTGTGTGTCTATTTGTAGTTATTTAGTAGAAAAATAAGCACTATTTTTTATGCTTTTGGTTTTTATATTGCAAATGAAATTTGTTTGCAGTATAAAGATAATTTTCATGAAAATGTCACCAACATAGGACATTTTTTTCCTCCTTGAAGGCTGGCTAGTACTGGTATTAAACCCTGGACTCTGGTGCTATCAGTACCATGCTCTAACTGTGCTAACCAGCCAACCCTAGGACATTTCTTAAAATTGATAAACCCCAGTACTGCTTTCATTTCAAGGTTTCTTTCTTGAATAATTTAGACCAGTGTTAATGTAGTCCTATTTATCAAATTATAGAAATTTAACATTAACAAGGATTTTAAAAATATATCCATATATGTAAATAAGAACCTAAATTTATTAATAGCAGCCTCTCTACTTTGTTCTGTGGCTACAAAGGAACATTTCAGTTTTGTGTCTACAACTTTTTACCTCAGATTCACCATTTTCTCCATGCATACTGGAATATCTTGCAGTTTATTGTTGCTGAGAACAATAGTACCCAGATTTTTCATATTGCTGATTGCTTCTGGCAAGCATACTATTTCATTCCGTTGCAGCCATAATGTATGCAGACTTTGCATTCTGAAGAATTAAAAGAGGTTTCTAATCACACATAATATGCAAACCCAAAAATCAAAAAAATGTCGTCTTTTACAACATCTCCTGTAACCAGTATATACTGAATTAACTGACTTCACATTACCTAATTATTAGGGAAACTATGTCAGAGAGTTCATCTCTACAGTACAGCTCTCATATAACGTGGTAGAAATGAAATCAACATATTCTGTAATTTTTCACTGTATTCATAGGGTTTCTTAAAGAAAAACTGCTGTAAATGTTATCTAATCTGATTTAGAGTCCTAAGAGAAAAACTAGAAATTATTAATATGCCCATTTAGGGCAAGCCCGTATGAATGCCGGTTAACAGCATGGACTGTGACGCCAGGCTATCTAGGTTCAAATCCTAGCTTGCCCATTTACTGTGACATTGGGCAAGTTAGCTAAGATCTCTGTGCGTTAGTTTCCTCCTCTGTTAATACCTAGAAATACCTGGCATGCTGTAAGCAATGCTATTATTGTTGTGGCATATTCTTGTTCATTACTTAAAGTCAGATAGCCAGTTTTTCCTCTCACAAAACCTTTTTACTTATTTGGAGTAAATGAAAATATTCTGTTAAAACAAACTAAACAGATCTATTGTGATTGATTACTTGTTTAGTTTGTTATTATTTTACATAGGTGGTTTCAAGACATTTCTCAGTAGCATAAAAAGTTGTTTATTTTACCTTTCAATAGTGTCAGGAAGTTGTTCTAGTCTGTTGCTTCCCATGTCCAGCCACTCAAGGGCAGGCATGTTTAACACAGCAGGAGGGATTGTAGTAAAGTTGTTCATACTCAAATCAAGGTGAGTAAGTTTTAACAGATTGCTGAGCTAAAGAGGAAAGCAAGGTTTTTCAAAATAAATGTCCACAATGTAAATTACTAGAAGATCCACACTGGTAAACGAGATATTTCACATCAAGGAGTATTCACATTACACTTGGGCTTTACTTGGCCATAGTAAACACAAAATTTAAAATAAAAAACAAGCTAAATAACAAATTAAAAGTCAAGCTAAATCTTCCAAAGTTCCAGGGTTTACAGAACCTGCCGGGCAAAAGCTTTTTTTTCATATGAGTAAGCATCTATCATCATGTTTTTCTTTCATCCAGTAGTTTAGAATTGTATGGGAGGGCCGGCCCCGTGGCGCACTGCTACAGTGCGCCGTTTGGGAGCGCAACGGCGCTCCTGCCGAGGGTTCGGATCCCACATACAGACCGGTTCCCGTTCACTGGCTGAGCGAGGTGCGGGCGCAACACCGAGGGTTGCGATCCCGTTGCCGGCCCCGGTCCGGTACGGGCGCAACACTGAGGGTTGTGATCCGTTGTCGGACACGAAAAAAGACAAAAAGGAAAAAAAAAAAAAAATTGTATGGGAAAACTCAAACTTCAAAATAATAGCCATCTTTATTGAACTTTGTGCCTGACAATTACATACATTATCTCAGTCATAGAATTTAATGCTTGGTAATTCTATTTTTAAAATTAAATAAGCAATCAAAATTACTAAGAGTAATATAACAAACACCAGTGTGCTCAGCTTAAGAAAGAAAATGTATTGATAAACCGCACCCACTATATGCTCCTTCTTCCTCTTCAGAGGTAACACCTATCCAGAATTTGATGTCTATCATTCCCATGCATGCTTTTTATGTTTTTATTACTATACATAAATAATATATGTTTCTATGTATTTCTAAATATAATTACTGTATCCATAAAATTTAATACTTTTATGTTTTTTAAATTTAAAGATTATGATACCATACTTATCTTTAACTTGTTTTTTTCTCTCAATATCAGTTTTTAAATGTGTTCATGTTGATGCTTAAAGCTCTAGTTTACTCAATTAAAAATATCTCTTTAGTTATCTGTGTTCCCCACTCCCAGTCTGAGGGAACTGTAAGTACATGATCATCCACCAATGTACCCTTAAGTTAGTGAGTAATTCTGACATCAACCTTACAAGGTGAGTGTCATTTTCTATTTCCATTTTTGGATAAGATGGCTCAGACGGGTCATGTAACTAGAAATGATAGAGCTATGATGTGAACTCAAGTTTTTGTTGACCTAATCCCACAAAATTTATTCCCTTTCCACATAACAGCTTAGTGAAAGTTTCAAGATATGATAATTTAGTTAACTTTTACAAAAAAAAAATTCTCCATTTAGCTGGGAAGGTTCTATGTTTTGTTTCTGTTTCAGGGCATGTTCAAATTCATTCTACAACTTTTGCACCACAAAAAAATATACACGAATACAGTGTTTTGTGGGTAGTACAAAAAAGCGGAAGGGTTCTGTCTACTAGATGATGCTGTTTCTTTGGTTTTAGAATTTACGGCATGAATAAAACACTTTTTAAAATCTGTCATCACACTTTTGAAATTTTCTAATGGTTCAGAATAGAGTATAAAAGATTGCTTTTACATTAACAAATTTGTGTGTATACAGTGTGTACAGTTTAGTGGCTCTGAGCTGTGTCTTCAATTGCTGGTTTCTCAGCAGTACTAGAACCTTTTAATTTTAGAAATTGAAAAGATAATAGAGCTATTATAATTTAACAGTGCTAATTTTGCATATGTGAAAACAGATCTAGTTATGTAAAGTGCTGTGTCCAAGGCCACACAGCTACATAGAGGTCACACTTTTGGAATTAAACAATTCTGGGCTCAAGATCACAGTTCAATATTTGTTCAGTAGAGCCTATTTTTTAAGTGAAAAAAATGTAAAGACTGGTTAATAGTGAAAGTTTCAAGCACAAATTCATATTGCTTTTTAGTGACAGAGCCAGTCCTAGAAACAAAAATCACAAGAATTAGAAATTAAGTATTTATTGGCCCTCTTGTGTCTATGTGATCATCATTTTCATCATATATGGGGGCATACAGTTCATTAAATGGAACTACAAAATATCTGTATACTATATTTTACTTGCAAAGGCAATAATTATTGCTGACATGTTTGGGAAAAAAAAGTTTGAGATATTCATCAAAATAAAGGAGAAGGGAATAGTCTTTCTATTTTATTTTGTTTTATTATTTTCCTTAACTTTTAACTTGTAAAATCATTGTTTTAAAGGCAGTGCACCATGGAAATTTTCTTTGCTGATTCTAAGAGCATTTAATGTGTTTGAGAAGTAATATAAATGTCTATATTTTTATGTGATCAATTTAACCAATAACAAGATAATAACAAGACATCATACCAAATCAGAGTTCAAAAGTTTTCCAATCCCATTGCCTTGCTTTTACTTGATAGAGCCTAGGAAGCTAGCAAGAAACACATTTTCTAGAAGAATTCATGTTTTACACTTCCCTTCTATCTCAAAACTGATCACTCTATAAAAACCAACTAGTAAACAAAAGAGATTTTCTATCACCACATTGTCTATACTTTATGATAATCATGTATTCATTCAAAAAGCATTTATTAGGTAATCACTATAACCCAGGTTCTGCTCTCAATTTTAAGAATATAAATAAAACTCATTCTGGCCTTCAAGGAGATCACAGGCTAGTCAACAAATATATCAGTATTGTGACAATACAATCGAAGTATCTTTCTCTTCATTATATTTATAATAATAGGAAATGGTTTTCACTAAAATTTTTTCTAAAATAAAATTCATAGCATTTCTTCATTAGTTTTATTTTTAACAATCATGCAATTGAGAAGTAAACTATTAGTAGATGAAAATAAAATCATAGGCATTTCTATCTTTCGGACCTCTTGTGGAAGATCACATATATCTCTATTAACAGCCAGTTCTAGTTTCTCCAAACTGGCACAATTACTTAGTTCCTTGGGGACAGTCTTGATTTTGTTGTAGCTAAGAATCAGTTCCTGAAGTCCAGTGAGCAGTCCTATAAAAAATAATACACAAGAGAGCAGATGAATATAAAATATTATTACGTATTACAGCATAAATTACTTGCCAGTATTATATTGGCAAATTCATATTTCTTACCTTATTCCCTTTTCCAAGTCTGTGTCCTGCCTCTTCAAACAAGGGACAGGTTTATCAGTGCTATAGGCATGCACACACACTCACACACACTCACAAAAACCATTTTTATTGTTATATCCTGAGCAACTTTCTATTTAGGAATTCCTTTTTTCCCCCCCATTTAAGGAATCTTTCTATTTTTCTCTCTTGCTTTCAATCCATTCTCTTCTAAGAGAAATAATTGAGCTAGCATTATTGCTTCAGGAATCTACAGAATAATAGTTCCAAAAAGACTTTTTTCACATCTTGAATCACCTCAGTAAATCTAGAGGCTTGGATCTCCTGGAAGCTTCAATTTAGATTAAGTGTTTATAATATTCTCAAGACTCAGGGCTATATAAAGATGAGATCTTTAGTCCCTGTATCAAAGGAATCTCAATAAAATGCATATCTGCAGCTGGATAAAATAGCACAGTAACAAAAGCAATCTTTCTTACCAATTCCTCGAGGTATCTCTGAAATTGTGTTTCGAGATAAATCTAACACAATGAGGTTCTGGAATCTTCCAATGAATTCCGGAATTTTTAACAAACCAGTTCTATGAAGCTGCCATTCCTGTAGCTGATTCAGTTTCAGTAGAGAAGAAGGAAGGGTCTAAATTCAAGTAAAAGAAATTACAGAATCATTATATATTACTTAAATTATTTTAGTATTATGCCATACTGAAGTGTGATATTCTTTGATTTGTAAAAGCACTTTGGAATATTTTCTTCCTTATTGGGTTACCTTTCCAAGTACCCTGTGCTACTTCTAAGTGTTAAGATAAGACCTTTATTTTTTTTTTTTTTTTTTTTTTTGGCTAAACCTTCATAAACCCCAATCGTAATAGAATAAACAAAAATAACATTTTGGTCAGTAGCGCACATACATAGAAGTATGTTCCTAAAGATTCTGTTATATTAGGCTTTCCTAGAGTACATATGCTATTGAAAATGAGAATATCCAAAAAATCATTTTAATCAGTAACTCAAACTTCCAACCCAGCCACAACCAGGCACACCACCGCCACTCTGGGGTTCCACGGGGCTCCTGAGGCAGGAGCTGGGGTAAGCTGAAACCAGCCACAACCAGGTAAACAGCACACCAAAATACCACTTCCATACCGGTAGCCCACCATAGTCACCACAATTACCATGGCTGCCACAAAAGCATCTAGTCGCTGTAGCAATAGTCACAGCCACCATGCAGATGGCACGCCAGGCACTCAACTGCATTGATACAAGGACAGTCACCAGCAGAAATAAAAAAAAAAAAAAAGAGTTCCTCTCTCTCCACAAAACACACTCCAGAGTGATAGAAAAAGCATCTGCTCTATGATAATAGTGGGGACCTGAACACACCTCTCTCAGTACCAGACAGATCATATAGGCAACAAATCAACAGAAGAACAGTTAATCTATCAGAAGGAGAGAACAAATCAATGGTTATTAGAGGGGGGAGGAAAAGGGAGAGAAATTGGATAAGGGGCATAAAGAATATGATTTGTAATAATGAATATGCTAATAAAAATAATAATTCAAACTTCCCTTCTACTTCTGTTTTTAAGTATTTTATCAGTTTTCTTAAAGAGGATTTTTAATTTAATTTTTTCATTGTACATGTTTATGGGGTACACTTTGTTATTTCCATACATGCATATATTGTATAATGATCCAATCAGAATAGTTAGCATATGTATCACCCAAACATTTAACATTTCTTTGTGGTTATAACATTTAAAATCCTCTTTTCTGGCTATCATGAAATATACGATACCACATTATTAGCTATCGTCACCCTCTAGCACCAGAACTTATCCTTCCTATCTAACTGTAACTGTACTATTCTACCAACCTTTCTCTTTTCCCTCTTCCCTCTCCCTTTCCCTGCCTCTAGTAATCACTATTTTACTATTTCCTTTTTTTTTTTTAGTTTAGTTTTCTTGGACCGACCCCTCCTCCTTCAACCAGGCAAGGAGCATGCCAAAAACACCACTTCTATGTGGGTGGCCCACAATAGACAGCTGCCACAATAACAACGGCTGCCACAAAAGCGGCTATATGCCACAACCACTGTGCAGATGGCCCACAAGTCACTTGAATGCATTGACACAAGGAGGGTCACCAGTGGAGATCAAAGAAAAGAAGAGGATGTCTCTCTCTACAAAACCCATCCCAGAGTGACAGAAGAAGCAGCTGCTCTATGATAATACTGGGGGACCTGAACACACCTCTCAGCATTGGACAGATCATCTAGGCAACAAATCAACAGAGTAACCGTTACTCTTTCAGAAGAAGAGAAGAAATCTAGGGTTATCAGGGGTGGGAGGGAGGAGGAAGAGGAGGATAGGAAGAGTTGGACAAGGGGCATAAAGAATAAGTATGATTCGTAATAATATATATGTTAATAATATTGATTTGATCAACATACAACGATGTTGAACCCCCAAAATATGTATAATCAATTATGATTCAATAAAAATAATTTTTTCTTAATTGGCCTATGATAATTGTATATATTTATGAAGAACAATTTGATATTTGGGTACATTTATACTGTGTGCAATGATCATATCAGGGCACTTAGTATATCCCTGACCTCAAACGTTAATCACTTCTTAGTATTGGAAACATTCAACACCCTCTCAACTAGCTACTCAAAGCAAAGAGGATTTTTTTTTTAATTTAAGGATTTTAAGAGTTTCAGCTATTCTGAACTCTATGCCCTTTCCCTTTCAGACTAAAATAGCCAAAAGAGAAAATAAAGGAGCTAACCCCCTAGCTAAATATATCTATATGCATGAAAATAAGCAATGACCCAAGGGTTAGAAGCCCTTATAAAAATTAAAGTATGCATAATGTAATTAAGTAATTGTGTGTGTGTGTGTGTGTGTGTGTGTTAGGGAGAGAGAATATGAATTAAGTGCTAGACCTAACAAAAAAATTAATATCTAGTTCCATTTTGTGAAGTTTTAACTGAGCATTTCCTTTGAAAAGCTATATGATTTTTATTAGGCAAATGGTCATGTTTTTTATAGAAAAAGAAATTGCTTATTAGAAGGATCAGTAGGTAAATATCACAAATGACTTAAGTTTAGGTATAACTGAACAAAATTGAGTGAATTTTCACACACAAAAAATTGTGAAGTATGTTTCTTTTCAGTTGTTTGTGTTGCCCAAATTCATTTGGTATATTACTAATATTAGAATTATAACTATTCCAATCTTAATTACATACTCTCAAAATTGTTCTTTGAACTGTCCCACAAAATGTGAAATATTGAAAATCAAATATACTTCTATAAAGCTTACCTTCCATTCCTCGTTTTCTATCTTCAAAACAACTCTTCCATCTACCATGGTGACCTTTTCTTTTAGCTTGGTTAAGCTTACTCTTTCTTCCCAGATACGCACTAGCCTAGGAGACCAGGAGATCATCTTAACTCTACAGATAATGACATAGGTAGCATTCACTTTTCCATATATATAGATATATAGATATAATGACCCATCAAAAACCACCATTTGATCAACAGTATCAGAAAATCAAACAAGAATTTATATTGTGAGAATTATTAATATTAGTGTCACAAATGCCCTGTTTTTAAGTTTTTGAAAAGCATAACTCTCCATAGATTTTAATAATAGCTTTATTGATATATAGTTCACATGCCATAAAATTCACCCTTTTAGGGCCGGCCCGGTGGCGCACTGCTACAGTGTGCCACTTGGGAGCGCAGTGGCGCTCCTGCCGAGGGTTCGGATCCCACATACAGACCGGTTCCCGCTCACTGGCTGAGCGAGGGGCGGGCGCAGCACCGAGGGTTGCAATCCCGTTGCCGGTCCCGGTCCGGTACGGGGGCGACACTGAGGGTTGCGGTCCGTTGCCAGACATGAAAAAAGACAAAAAGAAAAAAAAAATTCACCCTTTTAAAGTATACAGTTCAGTGGTTTGGGTTATATTCACAGAGTTATGCATCTATCACCACTGGCTAATTCCAAAAACATTTCCTCACTCAAAAAAGAAACTCCATACCCACTTGCAGTCACTCCTCTTTGCCACCTCCTCTATCCCCTGGCAATCACTAATCTACTTTTTGTCTCTGTGTATTTGCCTATTCCGAGCATTTCGTATAAAGCGGAACATACAATACGTGATCTTTTGTGTCTGGCTTCTTTCTCTTAGTACAGTTTTCTTCAAAGTTTATCCACGCTGCAGCTCGCATCAGTACTTCATTCTGTCTTACGGCAAAATGATTCGATTGTATGGATCTACCACATTTTGTTTATTCATTCATCAGTTGATGGACATTTGAGTTAATTCCACTTTTTGAAAAATAAAATAAAATTTAAGAATTCCACCTTTGGGCTATTTTAAATAGTGCTGCTATGAACATTTGTGTACAAGATTTTATGTAAACATTCTCTTAGGCATATTCCTAGGAGTAGAATTGCAGAGTCATATGGTAACTCTACGCTCAACTTTTTTAGGAACTGACAAATTTTCCAAAGTGACTGCACCATTTTACACCCCCAACAGCAGTTAATCAGGGTTCCAATTTTCTCCATCTTTGCCAATATTTGTTATTGTTCGTCTTTTTCATTATAGCCATCTAGTGCGTGTGAATAGCATCTCATTGTGAGTTTGACTTACATTTTCCTGATGAGTAATCCACAGATATTTACTAAGTTTTTAAATGGCTTGAAAACAATACAGTTCTGGCTGGCTGGTTAGCTCACTTGGGAGAGCATGGTGCCAGTAACACCAAGGTCAAAGGTTCAGACCCCCTTACCAGCAGTTCAACTTCAGAGTTAAATTGCATATTACTATGTGCCAATTTTATCCAGACTTCATTTTTCAGATATAAAAATGTATAAAATCATTCTGGAGCACTTTCCTATTAATTTTTGATCCATTGCAAACATACATCATAATATCAAACTATAAAAATGACTAGCAAAAGGTTGCAAAAAGTTTTCTATTTCCTAGGAAATTTTTCATGTATGAAAAAATAGTTTAGAATTGAAATTTTTGCAATTGTAGCCTATTAGAATGATACATAATAAAACAACATAAGCAGTCATCAAAGAATGAAGTTTAATTAATTTGAACATTTATTTGCCAAAAATCTCCTGACAACTGAAAGTTAATATATATTCTTAGCAGTTTTGCATATTAACTGATCTTCAGTGAGGATTTTATTTTAATGAACATAAAACCAAAAGAAAAGTGTAACATTTGCTGTCTTTCTGTGTTTGGATTTGCAAAATACTTCTCATAGAACTATATTTTAATCTGTCACTTGCCTGAAATTTAACTAATCTGCTAACAAGTGTTTTGTGGCAATGGGCTATGTGCAGGCTTTTAATCTGAATAGCTAAACTTCCCATAGGTGTGGTTAACTGAGACAAAATGTATAATGTCAGCTATTCAATTATATCACTTTTTATAAAAATAGAACTATTCAAGCAATAGACTTAATGGTTATCAATTACTTTTTACTCACAAAGATAAATGAAATTCAGAGCAAGATTTAATGACAAGTAGAAGTGGGTATCTTATTTCTTAACCATTAACTTCAGTTAAAGAATTCATCAAGCATGCAATATATGCCAAATACTGTATTAGACATTGGAGATACAAAAAGCTCTGTCCTTAATGAGTTTACCCAGGTTAACTATTATTAGACAAGTCTGTTTCCATCTCTGTAATTATTTTTTTCTGGCTCTGTATTTTATGATCTAAGTCCAGAATGTACTATTTATTAATTTAGTGACCTTGGGCAAGCCATGTCACCTCTATAGGCCTTGCCTGTAAAATGTCGGGTTTGAATTAAATGATGTTATCTCTTGCAGCTCTAATATTCTATAATCCTTACACTGCTTGTGTTAAGCTTGATGATGCTCTTTCACATCTTAAATAGAAATTTTCTAATTCCTCTTAGCTAAAGCTTTAGCCACATTTAGCTGACAGAAGAGCATTACATTACATTCTTACCCTTCTTACCCCTTGCCTGTGCACAGACCATTTTCAGATCTGCTGCTTCTTTTGTCTACTTTCCTTGCCACTCAGTGTGCCTTGCAGACCAGCAGCATCGCCATCTCCTGGGAGCTGGTTAGAAATCCAAACTCGCAGTCCTACCCCAGACTGGCTAACCCAGAATGTGTGTTAAACCTACACAGGCAAGGGCTGGCCTGTGGCTCACTCAGGAGAGTGCGGTGCTGATAACACCAAGGCCACAGGTTCGGATCCCATATAGGGATGGCCGGTTTGCTCACTGGCTGAGCGTGGTGCTGACAACACCAAGACAAAGGTTAAGATCCCCTTACCAGTCATCTTTAAAAATAAAATAAAATAAAAATAAACTTACACAGGCAAGTTTGAGAGGCACTGTTCTGCTTCAGAGGAGAACAAAAAGTAAGGACATTTCTTTGGGTTACCTCTGGTCAGTTTAAAAATTCTTTGATTTCTCCAATTAGCCTTTTTTTCCCAGCACCCAGCTTCTCTGTCTCACTCTAAAAGATCTGTCAGATTCTTACCATTTTGAATCAGTTATGGTTGTTTATGTATTAAACTATTTCTTTAGTAATACTACAGATTTTAAGTTTAAACTTTGACCTAGAAAGTTTACTTTTGAAGTGGCTTGGACTTAATTTTAGCCATAAACCAAGTTTATAATGCTATGAAATGTTTTTATACTGAAATAGTTTTAAGATTAAGAGAAAGGAGCTTTGAAAAACTACATTTCACAGACTCCATGTAAACTTTCTAAAACTAGAAACTGATTTTGGTCTAGATATGACAAAAGAGAGTAATCCCCCCTCACCCCCTATTTCTTAAACAATCTCTGACTTTTTTCCTCAAAGGTTGTCGTGAAGCTCCACAAATTCTACTCCTAATCTTAATGATCATAGAGGTGTGTGTAACGTTTGCAAACCACATTTTACTAAGAGATAGTCCTCCCTTCTAATCACATCATAGTCATGAAGCCAAAAAAGAAGAGGCAATAAGGACAGTCATGCACACTTATTACTCTTAAACGGAGAGAACTTGAAGCTGCTGAATTGGAATGATCCTTAAATAGTGACAAAGAATCCCTCCTTTGACCCAAACTTTAGACATGCTCCTCGGAGTCCTCTGCCAGACTAGGTCTGACTTTGGGCTTCCCTTTCTATCCTAGTAGAATCCAGGTTGAGCAAGAATCCTGCTAAGTCAGTTTAGCAAAACTCTCCCTCCCTTGTATCTAACCACTCTGCAGCAATAATTCTGTCAGGTTATTTTAGCTAGAAACCCCTTTATCCTTGATGTTTCCTCTTAGTCATTTTCCATCCACTGACCCCCACGCAGCTTTTTTATTTTAAGTCCCCACTTGTCCTTGTCGGAGCGGAGTTGAGTTCGATCTCTCTCACTGCAGGACTTCTTGCAGTGGTCCTTATACCAATCACCAATGACCCCCCATGAGTAAAGTCTGCCTTTTAACATCTTTAGCGAGTGTTTGGATTTTTTTTTTCTTTTAACACTAGATACGAGGGTACTTCAAAAAGTTCATGGAGAGATTCATATTCTTTTAATTCTTTTTTTCCATGTACCTGGAATAGGTGAAATTTAGGGGTTTATAATCAAGTCATGATTCCTGACTACTGTTAAAATTATTTCAATTTTTAAAAATTTATTTTAAAAAAGGACTTAGTAAGAGTACTCTAGAGTCAAGTTTATCATAATTGTATAATATAAACAAAATAAGTTTCATAAGAGTAGCTTTATACATAAAGGGCCCATCTAGGGAAAAAAAGAATTAAAA
>NW_007728024.1:115964-116795 GCF_000696425.1 Galeopterus variegatus | reverse complement strand
AATAGGTGAAATTTAGGGGTTTATAATCAAGTCATGATTCCTGACTACTGTTAAAATTATTTCAATTTTTAAAAATTTATTTTAAAAAAGGACTTAGTAAGAGTACTCTAGAGTCAAGTTTATCATAATTGTATAATATAAACAAAATAAGTTTCATAAGAGTAGCTTTATACATAAAGGGCCCATCTAGGGAAATGTAACACCTGAGGTGAATGCAATGCTTCCTGAGTCAGATTGCTTGGATGCGATCTTTGACAAGTTACTTAGGCCTTTCCATCAGGTTTTTCATCTTTAAAATGGAGAAAATAATAAATAGCACCTAGATGTGGCAGAGGCTACTCATCACTTCTCAATATCTGTCACTCCTCTTCTTCCTCAATAACAGGCCCCCTAAATTTCACTGGGCACAAGACCTCATTTAGCCATCCTCTCTTGCAGCTAGAAATGCGTTACGTGAAGTTTTGGCTTCATTTAATTCTCAACCAGGTGTTCATTTTACTTTGCTTGACAATATCAAAGAGGCAGAGGAAATGAGAGCCATACTGTTTAAGTATAGCCCAAATCAGGGAATCAGGGGATCCACAGATGTCCGGGCTAGAACTCACGGCTATTCAAATAGATGGAAATCTATAATACCATCTACTTTCAGATGTTGTTTTAGATGCGAGGGGATGTAATGCTAAACAAACAATCCTGAAAAGTAGACTAAATGATACTAATCAAACTCTGATGAATGTAAAACAGTCCTGTAAAAGCATAGGATAACTACTAGTTTTACATACAGACACTTGTATTTTTTGTGACTCCCATCACATTGCCACATTTAATTGA
>NW_007728024.1:112067-115776 GCF_000696425.1 Galeopterus variegatus | reverse complement strand
AAACAATCCTGAAAAGTAGACTAAATGATACTAATCAAACTCTGATGAATGTAAAACAGTCCTGTAAAAGCATAGGATAACTACTAGTTTTACATACAGACACTTGTATTTTTTGTGACTCCCATCACATTGCCACATTTAATTGAGCCATTTGTTTTAAGTATATTTAGAGTTTTCAGTAAATAAAAATCTCTACCAAATTCAATAATAAGGCATTAAATAAATGCTCTTTTTTATAATGATGATGTTACAAATTTTCACTAATTCAAACTGATATGTTATAGCATACTTGTGTTGAAATTCCTTCTCTCTCTTCAGGTCTTCATTGTGTTTCTTTATTCTTTTTTCCCAAACTTCCTTTACAGCATTGACACTCCCAGTACAAACCACATTTTCTGTCATGATTTCTCCACATTGTCAGAGAGTTACCAACTTCATTATGTTCTAAACAGCTGAATCACAGATGACATCTCAGAAAGGACCTAATGGTACCAGAGGAAAAAAAAGCAATTTGCTTCAGATTGTTCATTGATAGTTTTAAATTGTTCATAATAATTATAAATACTAATATTTATTAAACACTTCCTATTTCCCAAAACTATTTTATATACCTTACATACCATACCTCACTTAAAAATCCCCATAAAAATACTGCGATATGTGTACTTTTATTGTCTTTAATATACAGGTGAGAAAAACTGAGTCTTAAAGAAGGTAAAACAATTTGCTGATGGTCTTATATCTAATGTGTGGTAGAGGTGGGAATTGATGCCAAGTCTATTTCCTTTGTTACTATGTAATTCACAATAATGGAAAATGTCCAATTATTGGAAAATGGTTAAACAAAATAAGACTGGCATCTTGGGATATCTATCTAACCACAAGCTGGAATATAGTTAAGTGACAACATACTGAGATCATTTGCTCTTATGTAAAATAAATTGCAGGGCCGGCCCCGTGGCGCACTCAGGAGAGTGCTGCGCTGGGAGCACAGTGACGCTCCCACCGCGGGTTCGGATCCTATATAGGGATGGCCGGTGCGCTCACTGGCTGAGCACGGTGTGGGCGACACCACACCAAGGGTTGCAATCCCCTTACCGGTCACGAAAAAAGACAAAAAAAATAAATAAATAAAAATTAAAAAAATAAATAAATAAAATTGCAAAGGGATGAATGCAGTATTGAGGATTGTGACCTGAATCTTAGAAATGAGAGGAAAAGGGCCGGCCCCGTGGCGCACTCGGGAGAGTGCAGTGCTGGGAGCGCAGCAATGCTCCCTGCCGCGGGTTCGGATCCTATATAGGAATGGCCGGTGCACTCACTGGCTGAGCGTGGTGCGGGCGACACCACACCAAGGGTTGCGATCCCCTTACCAGTCACGAAAAAGACAAAAAAAAAATGAAATGAGAGGAAAATAATAATAGGAGAATGGTTATGTAAGTTATGGTAAATTTACTTGATGGAATGTCCTACAGCCTTACAAATAACAATATTAATTTTTCTCCAAGTTAGCAATAATCAAAGAATTTGATTCACAATTATTTATTTGAATTATTACCTTCCAAATTCAGGAAGACAAAGATGTTCACAATCAACACTTTTATTCAACATTATACTGGAAAGCTATGATGCAAGGAAAGTAAATAGAAAGGTATAAAATTGGAAAAGGAAGACATGAAATTTGCAGCAGCATAGGGAAACAGGTAGTTTCATACACTAATGGTAGCAATATGTATTGTTGTATTCTCTATTGAGAGAAATTTGGTAATATCTATCAAACTCACAAATGCACATTCACACTTCTAGGAATTTACACTGCAGATATTTTCAAGTGTAAAATAACATATTGCAAACTTATTCATTGTTTTTTTTTAATAACAGCAAAATATGGAAAAAAACTAACGTTCCATCAGCAAATTATAGTACACGTATATCATGGGAAATTATATAGGTCCATAAAAAAGGAAAATCATTCTATATATTGATATGTCATAATCTCCAAAATATATGCCTACACCATAATTTATCCATTGTAATAATTGTGGGTATTTGGATCCCATATTTTTGCTATTATGAGCAATATTGTTTCTAAAGTTCTTGTTCTTATCTTCCTGGTGCTGAAATAAATGGAATTATTTATATTGGGTATATATCTGGGATTAGACTTGCTGGCTCATAAGGTATGTGAATGTTCCAATTAACAAGCATGCTAAATTGTTTTCCAAAGTGATTGTGCAGCATATGTTCTTCACAGGACCTGGTTTTCCAAAGCCTTGCAGTTTCAAATATCGACCTTGCAGAGGACTGGAAATTTCCCTCTAAGTCTCTGTTACAAGATAAGGATTGTGGCACAGCAGGTTGCTGGCTCAAACACAGACTAGTTACTGATGGTTATGTAAAGATACTGAGAAATTGCTGTTAAGAAGGAATGTTTGCTAAGATCAAACTGTTGTTGATAGGACCACTTAATTGTCTACTGGAATGTCATCTGGCTTGTTTCACTGAAAGTTACCAGCCTGTACTGTTAAACTATAACCCCACCTTTGTCTCTTCCTGTAACTTCCTGGTCTGGAAAATAAATGCAGGAAGAGAACCCCAATTTGGCGTTAATTTCCCAAGGAAGGGATGCCTCTCTCTTGAAGGTTCCTGCGGGAGATTGACCACTTCGGGGCCTCTCACTGCTCAGAAGACATGGACTTTGAGTAATCCTTTGCATCTCTGTCACCCAGGGGAAGTGAGGTGACAAATCTGTGGGGGCGAAGCAACACAAAGCAACATTGGCTCATAAGGTATGTGAATGTTCCAATTAACAAGCGTGCCAAATTGTTTTCCAAAGTGATTGTGCCTATTTGTACTGCTACTCCCACTACATAATGGTCCTCATTGTTGTATGTCCTCATCAACACACTACTGTATAAAATGATGTCCGGTGTGGTCATAATTTGTACTTTCCTGATTACTAAATGTTCCAAGTTGATATACAAAGATTGTCCTATTAAATAAGAGACAAAATTCTGAGGGTTGTTTGTAAGTGGTACACCTAAAAAATAAAAATAAGGAAAAGTGGACAGTAGAAGAATAGAAAAAGATCCATTCTAGGTATATTCCCAAGAGAAATAAAAACATATGTTTTCACAAAAACTTGGACATGAATGCTGATAGCAACATTATTCATAATAGCCAAAATGTGGAAACAACACAAATAGCCATCTACAGATGAATGGATAAACAGAATGTGGTATATCTATACAATGGAGTATTTTAGGCCATAAAAAAGAATGAAATACCGATACATGCTACAGAATGGGTAAACCTTGAATAAAATTATGCTAAGTCAGACACAAAAGACCACGTATTTATGATACCGTTTATATGAAATGTTCAGAATAGGCAAATCCATAGATATAAAAAGTAGACTAATGGTATCCAAGGGCTTTGCAGAGGGGGAAATAAGGAGTGACTGCCAGCTCCACATTTTCTTTTTTGAATGATGAAGGTGTTCTGGGTAGACAGTGATGATTGTACAACTCTGTGAATATACTAAAAACCACTGTATTGTACACTTTAAAAGAGATATTATGTATGTGAATTATATTTTAATTAAAATTTTTCACAATTGTAAAAGATATCATGTAAATGCTAATCAAAAGAACTAGTATACATATAGTAATAGCAGACAAAATGGACTTTAGGCACAAATGTATTACAG
>NW_007728024.1:95699-111481 GCF_000696425.1 Galeopterus variegatus | reverse complement strand
TGGCTTCAAAATATATGAGGCAAATTTAGTGGGGAAAAATCAAGAAATCTGGAAACAAAGTGGTAGATTTTAACCATTTTCTTAGCAATTGATTGAACAAGCAGTTTAAAACTTAGGGAGAATACTGAATATTTGAACTACACAATGAATAAACTTGGCCTGAATGATATGTATAGAATACTACATCCCACAGAATACATATTGTTTTCAAGAATATGTGGGACAATCACTAAAATAAAATCATATGCTGGGCCATAGAGCAAGTCTCAACCAATTTCAAAGGACTAAAGTAGCACAAAGTGGGTTTTTTTTGTTTCTGTTTTTCCTCATCAAAATGTAAACTTGCTAAAAATCAATAATGAAAACACAGCTGGAGAAAAACCCATATTACTTCAATTAGTAAATACACTTCTAAATAACCTATGGTCAAAGAAGGTATCATAGTGAAAATAGGAAAACATTTTGATCTGAATTATAACGATACCACAAATCAAAATGTATGGAATACGGGTTATGTAGTACCTAGAGAGAAATTTATAACCTGAGGCTAAACATTTTACAAACATTTCAAGAAGTTAGACAAAGAAAGCAAAACAAACCCAACGAAAGCAAAGGGAACAAAATAAAGATAAGAGCATACATCTATAAAATAAAAAATGATACAATAAAATATAATAATAATCTAAAATCTCTCCACAAAGAAAACACTAGACCTACTGATAACTTCAATGGCAAATTCTACCAAACATTCAAGGGAAAGAAATTAACACTAATCTTAGTATAAATGCTACAAGAGAATAGAAAATAAGGGAATACTCCCCGATTCAGATTATGAGGTTAACATAACCAATGGCAAATTCTACCAAACATTCAAGGGAAAGAAATTAACACTAATCTTAGTATAAATGCTTCCAGAGAATAGAAAATAAGGGAATACTCCCCGATTCAGATTATGAGGTTAACATAACCTTGATGCCAAACTAAGAATAGTAGTTCTAGAAAGAAAAATAACAGACTACTCTCACTAATAAATATGTTATTAGAAAAAAATCTTAAATCATATATTAGAAAACCAAATCTGGCAGTATATAAAAAGAAAAATACATCATAGCCACATTGGGTTTATTCCAGAGACTCAGGTTTGCTGAGGAATTGATTGATATTCTAAATTAAAACATCAGAGTAGAAAAAACATGATCATGCCAATAGATGTAGAAAATCATTAGGTAAAACTTAATAGGGAAGCTGGTTAGCTCAGTTGGTTAGAGTGCAGACTTATAATATCAAGGTCATGGTTCAGATCCCTGTACTGGCCAGCTGCCAAAAAAAACAAAACAACATAACATATATCATGATTAAAAACAACTCTAAGGAAACTATAAATGGAAAGTAATTTCTTTAACACAATAAACTGTATCTACTAAAAACCTGCATCAATCATACATAATAGGGTAACATTGAAATCCTTTCGTTTGAAATTAGAAAGGCAAAGATGTCTGCTCTCAGTACTTCGATGCAACATCGTATAACAGTTGAACCCACTATATTAAAGCAAGAAAAAGAAATAAAAGGCATAAAGTATGCAAAGGAAAAAACAAAAGGACTTTTTCATGGGTGCAAAATCAAGAGAATCTTTAGCAAAACACAGAATAATTAAGAATGTTAAGCAAGATTGGTGGAAAGTTAATATTTTAAAAAATCAATTCTGAATCTATATTCCAGCAGAAAATGAATATTAAATTCTTTAAAAGATACCATTTTCAATAACATAAAAAATTAAGTTCTTAAGAATAAACAGGATAGGTAAGACCTCTACACAGAAAAAGAAAAACAGTGAAATTAAAGAAGACCTAAATAACTGAAGTGATATACATTATATTCATTGATTAGAAGACCCAATACAGTAAAAATGTCAATTATCCCCATATTAATTGATCCCCAATCAATCTCAGTAAAAATCCCATTTGGAAAGGGAGGTGGGCAACTTGACAATCAGATTCTAATATTGAATGACAATTCTAAGGATACAAAATAGTCAAGTTGCACTTGCCAAAGAACACCTAGAGTGGGAGGATTTATTCTACGTCTATCAGGATCTCTTAAAAGCTACCGTAGTAATTAGTGTTATACTGGTGCAGTAGACAAACAGATTAATGTAGCTGAATGAGGAACTCCAGAGACAGACTCATACATAAATGGGCACTGCCGAAAATGTGGGAATGATTTTTTTAAAAAAGAAGTTATACTGGGACAGTTGAATATCCATATGTAACCAAAATTAATTCCAGGTGGACTATAGTCCTACAAGTGAAATTGAAAGTAGAAAAAAATAAAGATTTGGGGAGACAATATAAGACTTATCTTCATGTCCTTAAAGTAGGGAACATTTTTTAAAACAACACAAATATATCCATAAAGGAAGAGACTGATAAATTGAACTACTTTAAAATTAAGATCTTTAGGAGAGCCGGCCTGTGGCTCACTCGAGAGAGTACAGTGCTGATAACACCAAGGCCCTGGGTTCCGATCCCATATAGGGATGGCCGGTTCGCTCACTGGCTGAGCGTGGTGCTGACAACACCAAGTCAAGGGCTGAGATCCCCTTACCGGTCATCTTTAAAAAAAAAAAAAAAATTAAGATCTTTATCGAAAGCCATTATTAAGAGAATAAAAAGAATACCATGTAGTGGGGGAAGATATTAGCAACACATGTAACCACCAGTGGGCTGTATCTAGAATATATAAAGAATTTCTAAAAATCAACTAAAAAAAAATCCATGCACAGGTGGGTAGATCAAAGAAATTTTTAAAGACTTTTAAAAACCAACTAAAAAAAGACAACAATTGAACAAGTAATTTTCTTTCTTTTTTTTCTTTTCTTCTTTTTTTTTTTTTCCTTTTTTTGTCTTTTTTCGTGACCGGCAACGGATCTCAACCCTCAGTGTCGCGCCTGTACCAGACCGGGACCGGCAACGGGATCGCAACCCTCGGTGTTGCGCCCGCACCTCGCTCAGCCAGTGAGCGGCCGGTCTGTATGTGGGATCCAAACCCTCGGCGGGAGCGCCGCCCCACTCCCAAGCGGCGCACTGTAACAGTGCACCACCGGGCCGGCCTCTTTTTTTTCTTTTGGTGAGTCTCTGGTACAGACATCCAAACTCTTGACCTTGGTGTTATCAGCCCCATGCTCCCCCAAGTGAGCCAACCAGCCATCCCACAAAACATATGTGAATTAAAACCATAAGATACCAATGCACAGCTATCAGAATGGCTGAAATTAAAGAGACTGACTATACCACGTGCTGGTGAGAACTTGAGTAACAGAAATGCTCACGCACTGCTGGTGTATTGGTAGAGTTGTAAATTAGTGCAGCTACTGAAGAATAGAATTCTTATCAACCTACTAATATTGAAGATATGCACAGCTTATAACCCAGCAATTCCACTCAAACATACAGACGTCACAAACAGGAAGGGTATGTGTCCACCAGAAGACATGAACAAGAATGTTCCCAGCAATGGTTTTCGAAGTAGTTAAAAAATTAAAAGTAAAATACGTTTTTAAAAACAAAAAAATATCCACCCAATGAATTACACAAATAGCTAGAATTAAGGGGGATGGGAGGGAAAGCGGTGTGACATTGGAAATATGGTGAAAGAGATGAAATCTCTTCTCCTGATAAGCAAAAAGTAAGGCAGTCAAAAACTGTTTTGAGGGGCCGGCCCTGTGGCTCACTCGGGAGAGTGCGGTGCTGATAACACCAAGGCCAAGGGTTCAGATCCCATATAGGGATGGCCGGTTTGCTCACTGGCTGAGCGTGGTGCTGACAACACCAAGTCAAGGGTTAAGATCCCCTTACCGGTCATCTTTTTAAAAAAAAAAAAAAAACTGTTTTGAGGAAAACTCTATACAAGAAAGCCACAGTCCATATAAAGCCGACAAAATGTGACATGATTTTTAGCAATTATTGAAGTATAGGAAAGGAGAGTCTATTTTAACATTCTTCTTTGGCACAATGAGTGTGACATTGATACCGAGAAGGAAATGCTGGCTTTGCAGAAAACAGTAATTACAGTCAGGTCACTAATAAAGGCTATGTGTTCGTCTTCAACTTTTTAAATAAATCAACCTATAAAAAAGCAAAGAAAACTTATTTATGGTTACAGAACAGAAAATAAATGTCATACATCTTGAAAATATAAAAATAAGAATATTTTTAGCAGAATGTGGCAGAGGGAATAGGGGAGGAGAAGTAGAGGGTGGAAAAACAATATCCACACCTTCAGAGTGGGGGATCTAGTAGATACTGTCTGTACATGATAGAACCACAAGTAGAGATTTCAGTATTTGTTTAAAGTTATAAAGGAAATCAAGAGAGAAACTAAAAACAGGAATATAACTCTGTGAGGCGTATAAGGGAACTTCATCATCATCTCTCACAATGAAGCTCCATCCATAGATAATGTCTGAAGTTGATAAGAAATAGCATGTAACTGCCTTTGAAAAAGAAAGAAAAAATGGAGATCACCACTGAAAAGTAAATCCCAAAGTAGTTCAAATGGTTACTTCTAGGTAGCAGGATTGGTAATAGAGAGGAATGGGATAGAGAAAATTGCTTTTCATTAAAATATTGCTCTTCTAAATCACTAATTTTTTAAACTAAAGCTATGCAGTGTGTGTGTGTGTGTGTGTGTGTGTGTGTGTGGAACAGAGAAAGGGAGAAGAACTGTATCACAGAAGAAAAAAGTTTAAAACTTCAAGACTGACATATAACTGGCAATATGCAGAAAATTGTTAGGAGAGGGTCTGCATTTCTAATACATGCAGAGTGCACTTAGGAACAGAATGAGAGATCTTTTGCCATCAAGAAACCGTGGGGTACATGTGCTGGTAATCCAACTACTGGGCTTGTTAGCACAGTCAACCTACAATTTATTGTCTCAGATTGTAGCAAGTTTGAAGTATTTGCCAAATACTTTAAATAATCAATATCAAATAAAAAATATTTTTAAAATCCTAAATATCCACATGTATGTGTATTTTACTAGACTTATAAGGGTACTTCAAAAAGTTTGTGGAAAAACAGAATTAAAAGATAATACAAATCTTTCCATGAACTTTTTGAAGTACCCCCATATGTAACCATTCATGTGCTAATTCATTTCCTCATTTGCCATTAAACTTTGGCCATCCATCAGTTTTCCTATGATGACCATTCGCCTTAGAGAAAAACAAGTCAATAATGAGGTCAGCACGAGAGTCTCTGCCTCCAGCGGAGGACTGTGGTCTTTACCTTGATTATTACCGTAGTAGAAAAGGACATAGCAAGGCAGTGAGGTAAGCACAGCAATGTCATGATTGGGAGAGTTGGCTTCCCAAAGTAAAACGAAAGCAAAAGAAATACAATCTCAGAAGAAATGATTCTTACCTATAGGGAAATCCGTCTTCCAGAGGAGGACATGAGTGACTATGAACCCAAAAAAGTGCATTCCAGCAAATACAGACATAGTAAAGGCATCGTCAGTAATCTATTCATATGTGAAGAACAAGGAAAAAACGTTTTTGAAAAATACTTACCATTGTTGCTGGATGCCGAAGCTGACATGCCCAAAGTTAGTGATTATCAGCTAAGAGTTGAATGCAGGGGGAGTTTTTGCAGTGTGGTTCCAAATGATTAAAATCCTCAGTCAAGCTGTAACCAAGTGAAATGTAATGTCAGCCTAGTTCTAATTTTAGTTCATGGACAAAGCCGAGAATAGCAAGAATCACATGGGGCTTCTGTGCAAAGGATCAACTGATAATGTATGTGAGGGCATTCTAGAAACTGCAAAATGCTGTACTACAGACATTATAAAACTATCGGCCATAACTACCTCTAAATGCCTGAAAGATAAATCCTATTGAAAGTCCTTCCACTTTTCTTGACTTACACAGTTGAAGTATTTAATAGACTCTAATGAATCTATTCCAAGCAGAGAAACTTGGAGGTGGGCCGATGTATGGCATGATAAAAACCCTACCTAGTTACACAGTTGAAGTATTTAATAGACTCTAATGAATCTATTCCAAGCAGAGAAACTTGGAGGTAGGCCGATGTATGGCATGATAAAAACCCTACCTGGTAGCATTTTTTTTTTCTTTTAAAGATGACTGGTAAGGGGATCTTAACCCTTGACTTGGTGTTGTCAGCACCACGCTCAGCCAGTGAGCAAACCGGCCATCCCTATATGGGATCCGAACCCGTGGCCTTGGTGTTATCAGCACCGCACTCTCCCGAGTGAGCCACGGGCCGGCCCAGTAGCATTTTTCAGATGCTTCAGAAAAAAGAAAAATGAACATGTGAATAAGTATGGGTAACAGAGGAACCCCAAACTTCTGCTGCATCCAGGTTTCAAATTGAATTCTCTCTAAATTTTTTATCTCTTCAGCTTTCATGGATAAGACTTAATTCTAGGTTCTTAAAAAAAATTATATATTTTTTGAATTTGTAATATATGTACATGGAACAAAATTTAAAAGATAATGAATCTCCCCCCATCTCTGCCTCCAGCCATTTAGTTCTCTTCTCTGAAGGCAATCACTACTGCCAGTTAGTTGTGTACCCTTCCAAAGACGGTCTGTGAATTTACAAGCATAAATATGCCTATACCGTATTCCTTAAAAGCACACACACACACATACTGGCATGCACACACACACACAAAAGATAGCATACAATATACATGGCTCTATAACCATGTTTTCTTCACTCAGAATATCTTGGGAATTGTTTCATATTAGTATATTTAGAACAGCTTCATTCTTTTTAATGGCTACATAGCAATTTAGTGCGTAGGTAGATCATAATTTCTTTAGTCTCTTGGACACTTCAGCAAATTTAGTGTTTTTAAATGCCTGATTATTCCATAGAAATTCTCTAAGACTTCTGTAATGAATAAGCTCAGAGAGTTATGGAACTGCTCAAGATCACAGAAGGAGTAGAGAAACCACAGCCAGAACCCTAAACTCTAACCTTCCTTTCCAAAGAGTGTATACCATCCTTGAATATATTCATACGTAAAAATTGAGTTTAAAAGAATACTAAATTGTTACTTTGGAAACGGTTTAGATCTATTTCTGCCTTTGGCACTATCTACAATTAAATTTTAATTGACAACTCCCCCCATCTCTGCCTCCAGCCATTTAGTTCTCTTCTCTGAAGGCAATCACTACTGCCAGTTAGTTGTGTACCCTTCCAAAGACGGTCTGTGAATTTACAAGCATAAATATGCCTATACCGTATTCCTTAAAAGCACACACACACACATACTGGCATGCACACACACACACAAAAGATAGCATACAATATACATGGCTCTATAACCATGTTTTCTTCACTCAGAATATCTTGGGAATTGTTTCATATTAGTATATTTAGAACAGCTTCATTCTTTTTAATGGCTACATAGCAATTTAGTGCGTAGGTAGATCATAATTTCTTTAGTCTCTTGGACACTTCAGCAAATTTAGTGTTTTTAAATGCCTGATTATTCCATAGAAATTCTCTAATACTTCTATAATGAATAAGCTCAGAGAGTTATGGAACTGCTCAAGATCACAGAAGGAGTAGAGAAACCACAGCCAGAACCCTAAACTCTAACCTCCCTTTCCAAAGAGTGTATACCATCCTTGAATATATTCATAGGTAAAAATTGAGTTTAAAAGAATACTAAATTGTTACTTTGGAAACGGTTTAGATCTATTTCTACCTTTGGCACTATCTACAATTAAATTTTAATTGACAGGACTGGGTAATTTCTAAACAACAGAATTTATTGTTCACAGTTCTGGAGATTGGAAAGTACAAGATAAAGGTGCTAGCAGATTTGGCGTCTGGTGAGGGCCCATTCATCATAGGTGGTGATTTCTTGCTGCATCCTCATATGATGGAAGAGGCAAACAAGCCTCTGTTATAAGGACACTAATCCCATTCGTGAGGGCAGAGCCCTCATGATCTAATCACCTCTCAAAGGCCCCACATGTTAATACCATCGCCTGGTAGTTAAGATTCAATGTATGAATTTTGGTGGGACACAAACATTCAGACCATAGCAGGGTCCAGCTTCATTCCTCTGCATGTGAACATCTAGTGTTCACATCACCATTTGTTGAAAAGACTGTCCTTTCCCCATTGAATGGTCTTGGCACCCCTGTAAAAAAATCACTTGACCATATATATGAGTGTGAGGGTTTATTCCTGGGCTCTCTATTTTATTCCATTGCTCTCTATGTCTGTCTTTATGTCAGTACCTCACAGTTTTGAACACTGATTTTTTTTGTAGAAATCTTTCGGTAAGGTTGGGTAGATGTGCACGTGTGTGCATGTGTGTGTATGCAAAGGAATCTCCTCAATAACAGACAACACACTTGGCAAATATTAGTGAGCCACTCCTCCATATTTTGAGACTTATATTAGAAAGTTATAGCCACATACTACCTTGCACACCTGGTCTCACAAAACAGAAACCATTTCTGAGGAGATGGTAGGAAATGCTCGTGGGCACCAAATGCCTTTCTCCTGGAGCTCAAGCTCTCAGGTTCCAGCCAGTCTCACATTGCTTCTGCAATATTTCCCCACAGTTTCAATCTCGTAATAACTTAGATATCTAAGCTTCTAAAATGGGGCCGGCCCTGTGGTGCACTGCTACAGTGCGCCGCTTGGGAGCGCAGCGGCGCTGCCACCGAGGGTTCGGATCCCACATACAGACCGGCCGCTCACTGGCTGAGCCAGGTGTGGGCGCAACACGGAGGGTTGCGATCCCGCTGCCGTTCCGGTCCGGTACGGGCGCGACACTGAGGGTTGCGATCCGTTGCCGGTCACGAAAAAAGNAGAACTAATAGGGCAGATAGATAGACAGACAGACAGACAGATAGATGGATGGATTTATTATTAGAATTGTCTCATGTGATTATGGGGGCTGAGAAGTCTCAAGGTCTGCAGTTGGCAAGCTGGAGCCCTAGGAGAGCCTGTGGTGTAGTTCCAGCCCAAGTCTGAAGGCCTGAGAACTAGGAGAGCTGATGGTGTAAATTCTAGCCCAAGTCCAAAGCCTGAGATCCAGAAGAATCGACAGTGTAAGTTCCACTCCAAAAGCTGGCAGGCTTGAGCCCCAAGGAGAGCCAATTTTTCAGTTCAAGTTTGAAAGCAGGAAAAGAATGATGTCCCAGCTGTAGTAGCCAGGCAGGAGGAGTTCTCTTTTTACTGAGCCTTTTTGTTCTATTCGGTTCTCCAGTTGATTGGATGAGGTCCACCACATTAGGGAGGGCAATCTGCTTTACTCATCTACTAATTCAAAGTTAATCTCATCCAGAAACATCCTCACAGACACATCCAGAATAATATTTGAGCAAATATCTGGGCCCCTCATGGCCCAGTCAACTTAGCACATATAACTAACCATCACAGTCAGCATCCCTATTTTAAAGACTAAGAAATCGACATTTAGAAAGAATAGGGAATTTGTCAAAGACATATAGCTGAAAATTAGCTGAGCTAGAATTCCAGCTCAGCTGGATGTGGTTCCCAAACCTTGACCATTGGGCTGTCTGCTTCTTTTCTAAAAAATAAGCTTATAAAAGTAAATAAATAAAGTAAGTTTATGACAGTTACACAAAATTATATTTGTAGGTAGACACCAATAATATCAAAGCATTTTATTATTATTATTATTATTATTATTATTATTATTGCTTAATGTGTATATAGGGAGGCAGTGAATGGAAATGGGGAGGAACAGAGGTAAAAGTAACAGAGGGCTGAAAACAAGAAAACTCTTTATTGTTCTATTTTCACTCCATTCCATCATAATCTGTGTTAATAAATATACATAAATTAAGAGAAAATGATAATGCTTTTAAACACAAGATTCAAAGATAAAGTAATTATTACTCTTTTAAAAAAAACATGATTATATAAAACCTAGAGGATTTTCACTTAGAAAAGTGTAATAGAACGACAGGACTAATGGTCTTTTAGTCAAGCTCATTCTCACACATTTGGATTTAACTTTTTCCTTTCTAATTTGGATGCCTTTTATTTCTTTCCTTTGCCTAATTGCTCTGGCTAGGACCTTCTTTACCATGCTGAGAAGTGGCAAGAGTGGGCATCCTTGTCCTGCTCCTTGTCTTAGAGGGAAAGCTCTCAATTTTTCAACATTGAGTATGATGTTAGGTGTGTATTTGTCATATGTGGCCTTAATTGTGTTGAGGTACATTCCTTCTGAATATGCCTAATTTGTTGAGAGTTTTTGTGATAAAAGGATGTTGAATTTTGTCAAATGCTTTTTCTACATCTATTGAAATGATCATATGGTTTTGTCCTTCATTCTGTTAATGTGGCCTATCACGTTTATAGATCTGTGCATATTGAACCACCCTTGCATCCCTGAGATAGACTGGGTAATTTCTAAACAACAGAATTTATTGTTCACAGTTCTGGAGATTGGAAAGTACAAGATAAAGGTGCTAGCAGATTTGGCGTCTGGTGAGGGCCCATTCATCATAGGTGGTGATTTCTTGCTGCATCCTCATATGATGGAAGAGGCAAACAAGCCTCTGTTATAAGGACACTAATCCCATTCGTGAGGGCAGAGCCCTCATGATCTAATCACCTCTCAAAGGCCCCACATGTTAATACCATCGCCTGGTAGTTAAGATTCAATGTATGAATTTTGGTGGGACACAAACATTCAGACCATAGCAGGGTCCAGCTTCATTCCTCTGCATGTGAACATCTAGTGTTCACATCACCATTTGTTGAAAAGACTGTCCTTTCCCCATTGAATGGTCTTGGCACCCCTGTAAAAAAATCACTTGACCATATATATGAGTGTGAGGGTTTATTCCTGGGCTCTCTATTTTATTCCATTGCTCTCTATGTCTGTCTTTATGTCAGTACCTCACAGTTTTGAACACTGATTTTTTTTGTAGAAATCTTTCGGTAAGGTTGGGTAGATGTGCACGTGTGTGCATGTGTGTGTATGCAAAGGAATCTCCTCAATAACAGACAACACACTTGGCAAATATTAGTGAGCCACTCCTCCATATTTTGAGACTTATATTAGAAAGTTATAGCCACATACTACCTTGCACACCTGGTCTCACAAAACAGAAACCATTTCTGAGGAGATGGTAGGAAATGCTCGTGGGCACCAAATGCCTTTCTCCTGGAGCTCAAGCTCTCAGGTTCCAGCCAGTCTCACANATCAATGATTCCACATCTGGCTGAGCACCAGGACTGCCTGTGAGCTTGTTAAAAATACTCACTCTTCGGGCCGGCCCGTGGCTCACTCGGGAGAGTGCGGTGCTGATAACACCAAGGCCACGGGTTCGGATCCCATATAGGGATGGCCGGTTGCTCACTGGGTGAGCGTGGTGCTGACAACACCAAGTCAAGGGTTAAGATCCCCTTACCGGTCATCTTTAAAAAGAAAAAAAATACTCAGTCTTCTCTCCAAATCCACAATCTCAGAATGCTAGGCGCTGAGCCCAGGTATCACCTCTTTAACAAATTGAGATGAGGCAGAGCACAGCCTAGAAATCTCTTGTATATGTTCTTGTAACTAAAAGTGTTGTCTACAGACCAGCAGTATCAACACCAACAGTGACCTTGTAAATACATGCTTTATCACAGAACATCTGGGTCCTAAAGTGATGTTCAGGCAGTTTCTGTGCATAAGAAAGTCTGGGACTTCCTGGTCTATGTGCCTTCTAGACATGGTGCCAGAATTGTACAGTCTGCTCTGGGCATGCGGTCTGCTCTAGGTGTGTGGTCTGATTAAATCAGTTAACACTGGAGGACCAGGGTTCAGTCCCTATTCCCTTTCTCTTCTATAGCCAGTCACTCCCAAGTTTTCAAGGCCTTACATATCATTTACATGGCATGATCTCCCAAACAATTTCTCCAGCCCAGACATTTCTCCTAAACTTTAGACTTGTCTGTCCAAGTGCCCATCCAACAACTCACTTACATTTCTAACCAACATTTCAACTTCAACATCTCCTAAACTCAGTGTCTGTGATACTTGCTCCTCAAATATGCTTGTTCCAGGGTCTTCCCCATTTCCATCCTTCTACTACACAGTCCAAAACCTTGGGTGTCCTCCTTGACTCCTTTCTCATACACCAAATGTAATCCTAGAAAATGCTGTAAAGTCCATCTTCAAAATATATAGAGAATCCAATCACTTCCCACTATTTTTACTGCTCACACCCCAGTCAAAGCAACTGACATCTACACGAAGCACTGCACGAATTTCCTACACTTTCCCCGACTTTCTTGCTCCCCTCTTAACTCTCAACTCTCTTCTCAGCACAGCAGCCAGATTAATCCATTTAAAAGAGAAGCCACACTATATTTTTCTTCTCCTCAAAATTGTCTTATAATTCCCCACCTCACTCGGAGAAAAGTCAAAACCCTTCTAACATCTCCAAGGCCTCCATGATGTGACCATACCTCTGACCTCATCTCAGTCACTCTCTGCCCCAGCTGTCCTGGCCCACTTGCTCCTCCTGGATCACAAAGACATGCTCCTTCCCTGGTGTATTTGCACTGGGGGTTCCTTCTACCTGGTAGAAGTTGACCCACATATCCTCATGGATAACTCATGTCCTTCAAATCCTTCCTGAAAGATCAACTTCTGAATGCTGCCATACTAAACTCTCTAGTAATCTTCCCTCTCCCCACACACCCACATTCTGCATCTCATTCTTCATTACAGTTACCATCTTCTAACATAACACTTTAGTTATTAACCATGTGGTATAGGCTGAATAATGGCCCCCAAAGATGTCCACATGTAAATCCCTTGAACCTGTGAATATGTTACCTTATATGAAAAAAGGAATTTTGCAGATGTGATTTAGGTAAGGATCTTGAGATGGGGAGATTATCCTAAATTAGCTGAGTTGACCCAATGATGTAATCACAAGGGTCCTTATATGAGGGAGGCAGGTGGGTCAAAGTTTGAGAGAGAAAGTTGAGGTCAGAGAAAAGATTTTAAGCTGCTGGCTTTGAAGAGGGAAGATAGGGACACAAGCCAAAGAATGTGGGCAGCTTCTAGAAGCTGAACGAGGTGAGGGACCAGATTCTTCTCAAGTCTTAGAAGGAACACAGTCTCGTGGACCCATTTTAGACTTCTGACCTCCAGAACTGCAAGTGAATAAATTTGTGTTGCTTTAAGCCACTAAGTTTGTGGTAATTTGTTGTAGCAACAAAAAGAATCTAATATATTTTCTTTATAATATATAGTCTATCTCTTCCCCCCTACAGAATATTCTAGAAATGGCTAGCAATTTTCATCTTTAGTTCACTGATTTTTCCCATACGCAAAAATAGTGTGTGCCAAATGTACACTCAGCAAATATCAGTTGAATGAATAATCACTGTAGAGCACCTGCCTATTCTAGAGTTGGTATCTTTATTAAAGTAGCCTCAGGCCAAATGCTGTTTCGTGGCAGTACAGCATAATGTCCTCTCACACTGACGTCAATGTTGCCACTTGTACTTTTCTCACAAGTGCTGCTCTCCTCTCCCTTCTCCATTCCCTTCTTCCCACACCAGCCCTCCTGCACACTACAGCACACAATTCTATTTCTCTATTCAGAAAAGATGATCCTAGGCTTATGGGCCCTATTTTCCAACCAAATATGTGTCTAAATTAGACTCTGCTTAATAAACCCATGAGTTTGGATTGGAGCCAGCACTAGGATTACCAGAGCTGAGGGCAGGGAGAATGGGTAGGTGAGCCAAGGATGAAAACAACAGGAATTTATCCAAGATGAGAAATTATGGGATCCATCCTCTCTGCTAATTCCAGAATCTGGTTCCTTCAAAAAGGCTGGGGAAAAGACAGCAAGAACAAATCACGAAACAGCCCTAGAAGGAGGGCAAGAGCTGGATGAGGTTAAAAATTCACCTCTTGTTATCGCAGAGACTCCTGTGTACAGGGACCTCCCTGGGCCTTGTGGGGTCAATGACAAGAAAAACAACTCCAGCTGCTGTCAGAGACGGGGACACCCAGAGGAGAAAGAGACCAGAACTCATACACAAGAACAAGAACAGGCATGGTCCCCTACAAAAACAAAGAAACAAAAAGTAAACACAAAAGGTGGGGGCTGAGGGACAGACCCAGGCCTGACCTACACTGGTTGGCCATACCAAGCCCTGGCTACTCATGCTCCTGGAGACAGGAGAAGGCCCAGGTGATGTCTGAGTCCCTGTGATCACAGGTCCTAATGGGACAAGATTCTATTGAAGGGACAAGGACAATGGAGCAGTGAAGATGACCCAGGCAAGGAGTGACCACATCAAAACCCACGACAGACTGAGCACCAACCAGGCACAGGCCCCATCCACGCTTGGTTCCTCACAGCCTTCCCCTGTCCCCACCTGCAACAGACTCAGCACAGCAAACAAGAACTCTGGAAGGTTCTCAGGTCTTTCATTTATTGCCTCTCTCCAATTTAAGTCTTCCTTTCCTTTAATTAATCCATCAATCCCAACTCATGGCAAGAATTTGAAAAAAAAAATCCATATCCAGTTTCTTCTTTTTAATAGAGAAGTAAGAAGGTGCAGCTCAGTGCACCATGAAGTTGAGACAGAGATGGAGATGTCCCATCCCAGCCTCTGATGGAAAAGGCAAGTTGATCAGGGAAGAGAACACAGGTCACTGTGGGGAGAGGGTCGTGTTGAGTAAGAAGTAGGCTAGTCTCCCTACCTCCACAGATTCCAATGGTCGAAGGAGAAGTCAGGGTTCTTGNGCAAGGTGCAGGAGCAACACCGAGGGTTGCGATCCCGTTGCCAGTCCCGGTCCGGTACGGGCACGACACTGAGGGTTGCGATCTGTTGCCAGTCACGAAAAAAGACAAAAAGGGGAAAAAAAAAATACAAATAAACATAATTTCTGTGATGAGTTAAGTAGTTGCCATACTTCTTCTCATTATGTAAAGATAGTTCTCATATGAAATATAGCACCTTAGCAATACTAATCAGAATATTATGCAAACTTCCAGGGCCAATTTAAACCTAAAATCAGGTAAATAGAATAAAAAACATTATAGTCTTGATTCAAAAGAAAAATACAAAAGTAAAAACAATACCTCTGGCATACCCACCAAATAATAACAGAGAAATGGCACTGGCTTCCTATATGAGGGGAAGCTCAAAAAGCTCATGGAAAAATATAATTAAAAGAGAATACAAATCTTTCCATGAACTTTTTGAAGACCTCACATATCTTGAATGAGGTATTTCTGACTGCATAACAAACTTAAAAGATATGTACCACCTGCTTTTATTTTTATGCACTACTTTTAGTTTTACAGAAGCAAATGCTGTACTGAATTTAAAACCTTTCACACAGATAATTCTGTATAAACTACATAATACTTCATTACTAGGATATTGATGTAACTCTGTAGTATATTTTGTATACATTTCAAAAGGCAACTACAAAAATTGGTTTTTCACATTTCCACGAATACTATGCAAAACCCTTAATATCTAGTAAATGTAGAAGAAGCTGTGAGAATAAATGTAGAAGAAGCTGTGAGAATTTTTTTTTTTTTTAAATGACTGGTAAGGGGATCTTAACCGTTGGCTTGGTGTTGTCAGCACCGCGCTCAGCCAGTGAGCAAACCGGCCATCTCTATATAGGATCCGAACCTGGGGCCTTGGTGTTATCAGCGCCACACTCTCCCGAGTGAGCCACAGGCCAGCCTGAGAACTTTTTTTTTTTTTTTTCCTTTT
>NW_007728024.1:85169-93937 GCF_000696425.1 Galeopterus variegatus | reverse complement strand
TTTTTACAGCTGACTATACTCTTGCAACTTCTCTACAGACTTTATAATTTTGGCGTTTTGGGATTTGCTTTTTTTTATTTTTATTTTTTGTGACACGTAAGGGGATCACAACCCTTGGCTTGGTGTCGTCCGGACCGCGCTCAGCCAGTGAGCGCACCGGCCATCCCTATATAGGATCCGAACCCGGGGCTTCGGCGCTCCCAGCTCTGCACTCTCCCGAGTGAGCCACAGGGTTGGACCTGGATTTGCTTTTTACCACATTTTTAGAACTACTGTAGGGCCAACCCCGTGGCGCACGCGGGAGAGTGCGGCGCTGGGAGCACAGTGACGCTCCCACTGCTGGTTCAGATCCTATATAGGAATGGCCGGTGCGCTCACTGGCTGAGTGCGGTGCAGACGACACCAAGCCAAGGGTTGCGATCCTCTTACCGGTCACGAAAAAGACAAAAGAACCCAAAAAACTACTGTGAAGTTTTCTTGCAGCAAACTTCAAGTTAAATAGCTTTTCCTAAGTTTAACACAGTCCGACTGCTTCTCTGGTGGTGTAGATGGATGGGTGCACTCGTGCTGCCTGATGGAAAAGACTCTGCCCCCTGCTCAGCCCTATCTGAGCGTGGACCTGTTTCCTTGACTGTCCCAGCTTTTCCCCATATCAAACCTAAATTCTTTTTTTTTTTTTTTGGCAGCTGGCCGGTTTGGGGCCTAGTCTGATAAGATAAGATTTGGGATTTGTTGGACACTAATCTGATGACCCAGATATCTCGTGGAATATGTCGAGTAAATTCAAATATATATCTTCTTTTTCTCTTGATAAATATCCCTATAGTAAGCCATGGGGTTCTGTTAATGTTCTGTTTGGCCATAAAATTAGGTTTGAAGATTTAACTTACTTTTTTTCTTCTGTCATAATTAATATGCCGGTGAAAGTGCAGAACACTAAAACTGAGTAAATTAACATGCAACAATCTTAAGATCAGACAACTAGGGAATATTGAAGCACCATTACAATTATTGCCTAAATTTTACTCAATTTTCCCTTCACCACCACCATGTGGAGAGCATATAGGCTGGATGACGCAGAGCCGGTACTTTAATTAGAACTCTCTTCGGTGAGTTCTCAAAGTATAGTGCTCAGATGGTGCAGCCCTCCCACGCTGCTCCCTGAATGGTCTGGGGTCACATACATGTCGCCTATGTTGCTTGCCCCATGAAAAGCAATACCTGAGCCACGTCCTGTTAAAGAATTTGAGTGGCTTGGGTTTGTGTGGCCTAAGAATAGAGTCTATCCTAATATTAGGTGTGTGGTTTGTGAGGTAGGAGTTATGAGGCTAGAGTTAAGGAAAGACAAATGATTTAATCTCAGTAAGAAAAGATGTGTACAAGGAAGGAGAAAAACCATTAAAAATTGACTGGAAGTATAATTCAACTCTAAAAGCACTGCTCTTCTCCAGGTATTGGTACAGACCCACTTCCAGTGAAGGCTTTAATCACCAGCCAAAGCTCTCGCTGTGCGGGCAGAAACATCTATCTTCTCCTTTATCCACAGTCTCTATCCCAGAGGCCGGAACTGAA
Organism: Galeopterus variegatus; assembly: GCF_000696425.1. Taxonomy (NCBI): domain Eukaryota; kingdom Metazoa; phylum Chordata; class Mammalia; order Dermoptera; family Cynocephalidae; genus Galeopterus; species Galeopterus variegatus. The sequence continues at coordinate 92,365 of NW_007728024.1, read as the reverse complement.
CACATACTCAATAAATACGAAGGGTCTTCAAAAAGTTCATGAAAGAATTCACATTATCTTTTTTTTTTTTTAAAGATGTCCAGTAAGGGGATCTCAACCCTTGGCTTGGTGTTGTCAGCACCACGCTCAGCCAGTGAGCGAACCGGCCATCCCTATACGGGATCCGAACCCGTGGCCTTTGTGTTATCAGCACCGCACTCTCCCAAGTGAGCCACGGGCCAGCCTCACATTATCTTTTAATTCTGTTTTTTCATGAACTTTTTGAAGTACCCTCATATGTGCAGAATGAACTAATTAATCAGTTGCAGGGTATATGTTATACGTCTTTGAAGATTTCAAGGGAAGTTTTGTACTCCTGGTATTGTAGGGCAGTGCTGAGCTCCACCATCTCTTCCTCAGTCCATCAAGTGACTTTTGAGACCCACTTTGAGTGGAAAGTCATGAGAAAGGCCCGAACAAGCCATTGGGCTTTCTGAACAAAAAAAAACTATCACTTTCACTTTCTTCCTACATAACCACTTCCTGGATATGTCTCAACATAAGATACATTTTGATCTCTAAAATGGAAGTTCATACCAATTCTGGCTTCCGTTCTTCAAACTTCCTTCCCTATTGTGCTTCTTTTTCAAATGTCAGAGGAACGCTCTATATAATGAACAAAGCCTTGATTTTCTTCTTGGCCACTCCCAGCAATAATTTGGGCTTCGTTCTTCAAACTTCCTTCCCTATTGTGCTTCTTTTTCAAATGTCAGAGGAACACTCTATATAATGAACAAAGCCTTGATTTTCTTCTTGGCCACTCCCAGCAATAATTTGGGCTTCTTCTCCACATACACATACTTCTAACCTCCAGATATATTAGTAAAGAACTTGAATTTTCTGGCTTCTCCACTTTAATTTCAACCTCTAGGAATACAGCAAGAGCCTTGTTCCACTCACCCCAACTCCTACCGCACCCTGTGATGTGTGGAGCCCTTGAGCCAGCACTGCTGCTAGGGCAGTGCTCCTGGACCTCTGGTCTCCTCTAGGGAATCCTGCTATTCCAAAGGTCCTGCACACAGCCAGGAACAAATCTTTTGCTGAATTTTCAATGGAGGAGACTAAAGAGAAGATGGTAGACAGTGGGTTGGGATACAACAGACAGCCCCAGGGTTATTTTGGCAATGTAGAGAACATCTTGACCCACTGATGTTGGACCTTCAGGGTATAAGCGTATTTTGCTTGCTTCAGGACCCTCTTTTACTTTATTTTTTTTTTCCTTTTTTATTTTTATTTTTTTCCAGTTATCTTAGAGCTTCTCCTGGTGTTCACATTCTGTAAGTAAGAGGGAAATTTTTACTGATCATGTCATTCTTCATTTAAAATTCAGCAAATGACTATCAATAGGGAATTAGTTAAATTATGGGATATATCCATCTTCATAATTAGTAAATTATGGGATATACTCTGCTATATGGCTCATAACTCCTGTTTTCTTTTTCTTAGAATAGTAATTATTTTTGTTTTGTTTTTATTTTTATAGCAGTTTTAGTTTTATGGAGAAATTGAACAGTAAGTACAGATGGTTCCCATACCCTCCCCCACCCATATACAGTTTCTCCTATCACTGACATGTTACATTAGTGTTACAATTGTCACAATTATGAATCAATATTGATATATTATTAACTTAATTTTATATTTGGGTTCCCTCTTTGTATTGTAGTTCTATGGGTTCTGCCTAGTGCATAATGTCATGTATTAACCATTATGGTATCACATGGAATAGTTTTGCTGCCCTAAAAATCCTCTGTGCTTCACCTATTCATCCCTCCCGCTCTCTCTCATCCCCTGAAATCCTGGCCACCACTGGTAGTTTTTTTTTTTTAAGTTATTTATAAATATCTGTCTCCTCCACTAGACTATAAACCAAATGAGGGCAGGATTCAGGAAGGTAGGCATCGTGTGCCCTTTGCTTAGAACCATGCTTGGTATACAGTAGATGTTTAATATTGTAATGTATCATAAATACATACAATAGTATATTATGCAGTCGTTCAAAAGCATGACAATGTGGAATTGTTTATTGACATGTAGTTACCCATAATACAACATTAAAAAATAATCAAATTATAAAATAATAGGTATACTATGATTCCATTTTCACAAAACATTAGCAATGTATACAGGTACATATATCTAAATGTTAACAGTGGGGAGGGGCCGGCCTGGTGGCGCACTGCTACAGTGCACCGCTTGGGAGCGCGGTGGCGCTCCCACCGAGGGTTCGGATCCCACGTACAGACCGGCCGCTCACTGGCTGAGCGAGGTGCGGGCGCGACACTGAGGGTTGCGATCTGTTGCCGGTCATGAAAAAAGACAAAAAGGAAAAAAAAAAAAACAGTGGGGAGGATTATAGATATTTTTTTGTTTTTAAATTTTTTTATTGAAACATTATACATACTTATGGGGTGATATTTTATTTTCTTTATAACTCCCTGTATTATCTGAATTTTTAAAACAGCATTTATTTGATTTATTTTATGACAATTTTTTACACTGAAAAAAATCAAGTACACATAGAAAAACCTTTTTTCTGTCACAAAACTTCATTTGAACAACTAATTTTGACACACAGAATTCAACTGGACAATATTAAAAATGACCTGGATTTCTAAATGTAAATCAAAATGTTGGATTATATTTATTGATGCTATTTCTGGTTAAAGTGGAACTTTAACAAAATGATCATTATGAAACCTCCATTTCTGTATAAAATTTATTTTATGTCCATAATTACCCATTAAACTCTTCCCTCTTATTCATCTTCCTACTCAGGATATGGTGAATAAAATAGACCTTAATTTCTTATCCTACTATTTTAGCTGAAGAAATTTAAAAGGCAGTGGACTTCTGAATATTAAAAAAAAAAGGTCAGTGGCTCCTACATTGAAAATGCCTTCCACATAACAATCACAATAATTCCTTGAACCTGTTAAGATAAATGAACAGATATGATGTTGATGGGGAGAAGTGGGGGGAGAGGGAGGGAGGAAAAGGAGATATTGGTAAACGGACATGAAAATCAACTACACTGTATATTGATAAATTAAAATTAAAAAAAAGAAAACACCTTCCTTACACGAAGCAAGTTTGTAAAGGTGAAGTTTTTCCCAACAAGACACCGAACCATTACCAAAATTCTAAAAGTATATCCATTTTCAACAAACACCTTAAATAGCCTTACTGGTTATAAAACTGCAATTGGGCATTTTTAAGATCTGGTTATAATTTTCCCTTTTAAAAGATGTTAATTTACACAAATAAGACATTTACAGATGATAATCTCTACATGGAGCAAGAATATACTCCTGGATTTTTTTTTTTTTCTTTTTTGGTGGCTGGCCTGTACAGTAATCAAATCCTGGACCTTGGGGTTATCAGCACCAAGCTCTAACCAACAGAGCTAACCAGCCAGCCCTGGATATCTTAACAGGTAAGTATAATTGCACTTATTTTATACAACAATTAGCATGATTATGGGGAAATGGAAAATATTTTTATATGTAAATTCCTTTTCCCAGTTAAGTATAATTAAAAAATTTCATTAAGAGTCAGTTTAAAAAAAGAAACAGGGCAAATACTGTATGTATATGGCTGTCTTTTAGTAACATTAATTTTGTAGTTCTTACCAGTTTCAATCCATTGACACACAGACCTCAGCACCACACAGGTATTAAGAAGTCATATTCTGACCTATAAAATGTGTCAGCTCCAGGAGAACAAATACACCATTATTCAGTTTCAGTAAAAAGTCTAATGGAACAGTAATAAATATTGTGCCTTAGTGGGGGGAGACAGCTGAACACATGGGAATCCAAACCCTTGACCTTAGTGTTATAACACCACGCTGTAACCAACTGAGCTAGCCAGCCAGCCCCTACAACCTTAATCATATAATACAAATAATTTATAATACAAATTGTAAAGATAAATATGTGCTGGCACAGGTAAGCTTTACATACTCTTTGGAAGCTCAAGAAGTTCAAGAACATCTTAACAATCTTCATTTCAGATCTAGTAGCATAAAAGCTGGGTTTTCTAAGTAGGATTTCCACAAATTAGAGAAGCGTGACATTGTGGCACCATCAATAATTCTGTGATCAGCTGACCAGCTCACGTTCATTATCTGTGCCTTATATACTTCTCCCTTCTGATTAAATCGGGGAAGAGCCTAGAAATAAGGAATAGAACAAAGAGTAATAAACCTTCATGTGTTCAAAGCTCAAGCTCTAACAACAATGGAATAAGATTGGGCAAACCCTCCTCCCTACAATAGAAAAAATAGGCATCCCAAATGACTTGAAAATGCTGACTCCTACCTTTCCCATTTTTGAGAGTATGTACCTCAAGCTTTCAGAGTTTCTCCAAGATATTTCCTTTCCTCTATACAATTTCCATGCCTACATTCATCCAATTTCACCTCATAGTTCAAATATTTAACAATTATTTACCGAGCACCAGGTATTTTTCTGGGCTTGAGAGAGAGACAATTAAGCCAATTAAAATAATAAGGGTTCCTCACTGAAGGTAGTGGGAAAATAAGCCAAATGGATACCTGGAGAAAGAAGACGGAGGGGGAGCGTGACTAGAGTGTTGGAAGAACAGCAAAGTGGGTGGGAGCGAGTGGCGGGAGATGAGGTCACAGCCAGAGCAGCGTGACGGTGGGGCACGTCATTAAAGGCATGCATCCCAATCTGTCTTTGGTAAAGGACTTTTTAAAACAAAAATTCTAATCCACTGAGAGCTATTAAAAAAAAAAATACAACAAAAGTCAATTACTAAAAACAGGAAATTTAAAAAAGACACCCAAAATATAATCTCCAACTTCTTATTATTAAATTCAGTAGATAAAATCACTCTAACTGCTATAAAAGTTTCTAGGCCCTACTCTATGTTTCTGCACTTCTCTCCTCACAGCTTGGATACAGCACTCGCAGCCCAATGTGAGTCCGTGATCACACTGAACGGCATCAGTGTAGGGTCATGTAGACTATTGTACTACTTTGCCTTTGATCCTGAGTGAGATGAGAAGCCACTGGAGGTGTCTGAGCAGAATGCACATTCTCCAAAAGGGGAAGACTTCAGGAAGAGCAGGTTTGACGGTGGGGGGTGGTAAGGAAAGGAACAGGAGCTCAGTTTTGGACAGGTTAAAATTTGCAATGCCTATGAGATATCCAAGCAAGTTGTAAGAGTTTGGAGTTCAAAGGAGAAGTCTGGTCTGCAGATATAAACTTAGGAGTCATCAGTGTATAAATAGTATTTAAATCCATGAGACTGAAGCAGATAAAGAAAAGGGTGAGTACTGAGCCCTGGGGGTACTCCACTGTCTAGAAACTGGGGACATGAGGAGGTGTGGGCAAAGCAGATTTAGAGGGAATAGGCAGTGAGGTAGGAGAAAAACCAAAATAGTGAGATATTCTGCAAGTCACAGTAAAGAAAGTTTTCTAAGGAGATGGGACTGATCAACTGTCTCAAGTGCAGCTAGTAGGTCGAGGAAGAAGAGGACTGAGAATTGAGTCATAGAGATTTTAGTGACTTAGACAATTTAACAACAAGGAGTCAGAAATTCTATGGTGACAACAGAAAATAGCAAAGGAGAGAGAACACAAAAAGAAAAAGGAATGAAATACTATTTGCCCCTACCCAACAAAGATTAAATTAGGTCACAATTAAGATTTATATTCTAATAACAATGCTTCATAGCTTGAAGAAACCATGGGTAAAGTGATTCTGTAAAAATATATGTATTGAACAGATATTTCTACACCAATGTTCATACCAGCATTATGCACAATAGCCAAAAACTGGAAACAACCCAAATATTCATTGACAGATGAATGAATTTTAAAAAGTGGTATATACATACAAAATATTATTTAGCCTTAAAAAACAAATGAAATTCTGATACATGCTACAACATAGATGAGCCTCGAAAACATTATGCTAAGTAAAATAAGCCAGATACAAAGGGACCAATATTGTATGGTTCTACTTATATAAGGTACCTAGAATAGTCAAATCCATAGAGAGAGAAAGTGGAATGTGGTTAATTACCAGGGGCTGGGAGAATGGAGAGTTATGGTTTAATAGGTACAGAGTTTCAGACTGGGATAATGAAAAGTTCTGGAGATAGATGATGGTGATGGTTGCAAACAACATGAATATACCTAATGTCACTGAACCAAAATGGTCTAAAAATAGTTAAAATGATAATTTATACTATGTATATTTTACCACAATTATACACACACAGTATATATAATTCAAAAAGAAAATAAATCTATGTAAGACAAGAGAAAAACAAAACTTTGTCAAACAGGTGTGATGGTTTAGAAACTGTAGGAAGCCAGAATTTTACAGGAATCAAATGTTGAATTCTTGTCGTGAAGAGAATGAATGATAGAGAAGTTATCACTCAGAGAACTCCTAATTTGGAAAGAACAGTGTAATGCTGTGTGTTTTGTTTTGTTTTTCTCCCTATCTCCTCTGTCTGCTAGGAAAATGGATGTTAGGAAGAGGGAACAACTTAGAAGCTAACATACTATCTGCTTAGAAAGCAAATCAAAGGCTCAAGGAAAGTGGCTGTGAGGGTTTTGGATGCCAACATGCAACACACTCATGAAGTCAAGTCCCAGAGATGTTCAACATGGAAGCACTAGAAGTATAGAGAAGAAGAAAGGTTTTACTTAAAACGTGAAGAGCAAAAGCAAGGTTACTGTAGTGACAATGACATTTAATAATGGTGGTACTGAAGTGGTATCCAGGAGCTTATTTACCTTGGTTGTCTTCAACCCTGAATTACTTAGGATGTCCAAGCCCCATCCCCCAAAATTCTGATTCGCTTGGTATAGGATGAGCTTGGGCATAATTTTTTTTTCCAGTTCTCAGATGATTTCAATGTGTAGACAGGATTAACAACCGTTGCAACCCACATTCTAAATCAAAGTCTTCTAAAACATGGCCACAGATCACATTTGTTGGAATAACCTAGGTTTTTGGTCAGAATGTAAGTTCTAGAGGTTCTGCCTCAAAAGCCAAGAAATCTGTATTTTTCACTAGCATTCCCAGTGATTCTTGAGCAGAATAAACTTTGGGAGAAAAAAATGCTCTAAATGGTCTCTCACTTTTTTTTTTTTTTTTTTTTTTTTAAAGAT